>NW_022589760.1:2204112-2341407 GCF_004348235.1 Phoca vitulina
TTTTTTTTTTTTTCAGTTTGTTTTTTTTTTTTCTCTCTTGTGTTTCTGATTATTCTTTTTTTTTTTTAAATTTTTTTTATTGTTATGTTAATCCCCATACATTACATCATTAGTTTTAGATATAGTGTTCCATGATTCATTGTTTGTGCATAACACCCAGTGCTCCATGCAGAACGTGCCCCATTGAGGTTTTGATTTGTATTTCTCTGACACCAAGTGATGTTGAACACTTTTTCATGTGTCTGTTGGCCATTTGGATGTCTTTGCAGAAATGTCTGTTCATGTCTTCTGCCCATTTCTTGATTGGATAATTTGTTCTCTGGGTGTTGAGTTTGATGAGTTCTTTATGGATTTTGGATACTAGCTAGCCCTTTATCTGATATGTCATTTGCAAATATCTTCTCCCATTCTGTCGGTTGTCTCTTGGTTTTGTTGACTGTTTGCTTCACTGTGCAAAAGCTTTTTCTCTTGGTGAAGTCCCAATAGTTCATTTTTGCCCTTTCTTCCCTTGCCTTTGGCAATGTGTATAGGAAGAAGTTGCTGCGACTGAGGTCAAAGAGGTTGCTGCCTGTGTTCTCCTCAAGGATTTTGATGGAGGGTGTTCTCCATTTTTTGAATCATTTTTCTTTTATTGTCTATGGCAGAAGATATTTCATTTTGTTCTATTTCAGGAGAAACTTTCCCAATTCATCTTTGGCATTCTAAATTTCTGCCCTGGTTCCCAGTTTGTTGGTTGCGTCATAAAGGTTTTCCAAAGTTGGATCAGGCTGACAGTGGAATGTAATCACATAGATGTAGGTGAATATTCTCCACCCAAAATTCAAGTGCCCTTGAAATCAGCCTCTGAGGGTTTTAACTTTGTTACCATTACAATATTTTGGATATTTATTTAATTTTAAAAAAATTATTTATTTATTTGAGAGAGAGAGAGAGAGTGCGAGAGAGCACAGCTGGGTTGGGAGAGGGGCAGAGGGAGAAGGAGAAACAGGCTCCTGGCTAAGCAGGAAGGCTGACTGACCTGGGGCTGGATCCCAGGACCCCCCAGCTCATGATCTAAGCCCAGGCAGATGCTTAACTGACTGAGCCACCCAGGCACTCCAATATTTATTTAAATTTTTAAAGCAAATATCTTAGTGATCATAACATCAACAATCACTTTTTTCTCTGGGGATGTATATGCTATCGGAAGAAAATTTGTTGAGGAACACCAATATTCTTAGTATAGATGCCTCAATTTACTTATGGAAAAATAAATGCTTGGGGTTCCCACAGCTCTACTGATTCCCAATGTAACATTGTGGTTATTTTTGAAAACTTTCTTTGAGTTTACATAGTTACATTCTTTGAAAGCAAGAGAATGAATCTAAATATGTTCAAAATCAGCAGTAGCCTCAATAGACCCCCACCTTGTTTTTCTAACAAGAGTGTTTGTATAAGAGTCTCCTAGCTCTTGTGTCAATTATCCACAGGTTTTGGAGTTTTAAGAAGGCAATCCAGAATTTTAACAGTGCCAGTATCAAAATAATTCCCATTCCACCTGCAGAAACAAAAACTTATGAAGATTATCACATATACATTTGGCGAGATGAGATTTTGTTGTCTCTTCCTAAAAACAAAATAGGAAGAAAACCCACCAACTTTCACTCTGAGTTTGGTACTTAATCAACTAAATATTGTACATTTTTTGAAAAATCATATTTGATCTATACTTGCCACAATTTGAATCATTTTTATAGCACTTGACATTGTTTGTTATCAATATCAAAATTTCTTAAAAGTTTTCCCACAGTTTTTATAAGATATGTTAGTGTTATTGAACCAACATCAGTGATTCCTGAGTCTTGATCAGTGCCATTCTAAACTAAAAATATACAGCATCTGTAACATCACTAACAGACTTTGTAAATAATCTCTTGATACTGTCCATAACAATTCAATGTTAAGTTATAAGTGTAACTTCAAGAGCACTTCTCCCATCTATAGTTTACTCTTTGAGTTATACAATATACATTTATAAAGTGATAATAAATTGGAGATATTTGCTGTGTTTGTTATTATACCTTTGACACACACAAAAAAGGGTGGGATACAGCTGGGCCAAAATTATAGTAGTAACTACTTATTGGATGCCTATTGTATGACAGGTGCTTTTCTAATAAAAATTCATTTAATCCTCACAATGGCATGTAAAAAATATTATTATACTTGTTTTAAAGGTAATGAAATTGAGGTTTTTAGAGGTTGTGTAATTTTTCCAAGTTCTCATGGCTAATATACAGTAGAGCCAGAATTTAAACTCAGGTATATCTGGTTCCAAAGTCTGTTCTTTTTCATTAGATAAAATTTCTTCCTTAGATTACTTTAAATGAGAAAAGTCCTGAAGAACTCAAGACATGTGTCCTTCATATGTCTGCTTATTTTCTTTGAGAAAGCTAGCTGCTTTGGCCCTTGAAAACTGAACTTTCACTTATAATCAAAGTTAAAAGTACTGTTTATTTTTCATAAACTGGAAATTTTTTTCTGTGCCTCTTCCATTTTTGTGGCCCCTTGATTGTGAAATTGGGGGAAAGGAGAAGACTGTGGTATCACTTCTAGGAATTTTATCATATGTCATTAAGTTCATTTGAATGAAAAATTGTGTCTTTTTTGTTTCTATTTAAATTCTAGTTAATTAACATACAGTGTAATATTAGTTTCAGGTGTACAATACTGATTCAACACTTTCATACATCACCCAGTGCTCATCACAACAGGAGCACTCATTAATCCCTGTCACTTATTTCACCTATCTCCCCACCCACCTCCCTTCTGAGGTAACCCTCAGTTTGTTCTCTATAGTTAATAGTCTGTTTCTTGGTTTGCCTCTCTCTCACTCTCTCTCTCTTTTTCACTATGCTTGTTTGTTTGTTTTGTTTCTTAAATTCCACATATGAGTGAAATCATATGGTATTTGTCTTTCTCTGGCTTAAGTTGCTTAGTATAGTACTCTCTAGCTCCATCCATATTGTTGCAAATGCCTATATTTCATTTTTTTATGGCTGAATAATACTCCATTATATCACATTTTCTTTATCCATTCATCTATTGGTGGACACTTGGGCTGTTTCCATAGTTTGGCTACTGTAAATAATGCTTCAATAAACAGGGTGCATATATCTCTTCAAATTAGTGTTTCTGTATTCTTTGGGTAAATACCCAGTAGTGTGATTACTGGATCATAGGATAATTCTTTTTTTTTTAATTTTCTAAGGAACCTCCATACTGTCTTGCACAGCGGTTTCACCAGTTTGCGTTCCCACTAACAATACACAAGGGTTCCTTTTTCTCCACATCCTCATCAACAGTTGTTGCTTCTTGTGTTTTTTATTTTAGCCATTCTGACAGGTGTGAGGTAATATCTCACTGTGGTTTTGATTTGTATTTCCCTGACGTTGAGTGATGTTGAGTGACTTCATGTGTCTGTTGGCCATCTGTATGTCTTCTTTGGAGAAATGTCTGTTCATGTCTTCTGCCAATTTTTTAATTGGATTGTTTGTTTTTTTGGTGTTGAGTTGTATAAGTTCTTTATATAATTTGGGATACTAACACTTTATTGGATTTGTCATCTGCAGGCAGGAAAGCGTCATTCATTCTATGAGGTCAGCATTACCCTGATACCAAAACCAGTTAAAGACACCACAAAAAAGAGAACTACAGGCCAATATCTCTGATGAAAATAGATGCAAAAATCCTCAACAAAGTATTGGCAAACTGAATCCAACAACACATTTAAAAATCATTCACCATGACCAAGTGAAATTTATTCCCAGGATGCAAGGTAGTTCAATATTTACAAATCAATCAACATGATTCATCACATCAATACAAGAAAGGATAACAATCATATGATTATTACAGTAGATGCAGAAAAAGCATTTGATGAAGTACAAATTAATTCAAGATAAAAACCCTCAACAAAGTAGGCTTAGAGGGAATATACCTCAACATAACAAAGGCCATATATGAAAAACCCACAGCTAACATCATCCTAAATGGGGAAAAACTGAGAGTTTTTCTCCTAAGATCAGGAACAAGACAAGGATGTCCACTCTCACCACTTTTATTCAACATAGACCCATGCCATTTTCATTTGATTGTGAAATAGATAAAATTTCAGTCTTGTAAATTTATTGCATCTTAGTACTCTACTGAGAAAGGCAAACGAGTACCTATAGCCATGTTGTCCTTGCTTAAATTATTTATTTCAGATACATCATTACCTGTTAAATACAGTATTGTGCTTGCCAAAGTGAAGATTCATCTTGTGAGAGATTATGTAAGAATTGGTGATTTTTTCATGCATAATTTGCTTTCGTCCATCACCAAGCAAAATTTTGTTTCTTGTTCCTTATAGATGTTTTGCCAAACATGAAAAAACAAACAAACAAACAAACAAACAAGTAAATCATTTCATGTTTTGAAGGCCAACTCCTTCCTCTCTTGGGTCTTTCCATCTAACTCAACCCTGGTTCTCAGTTTAGCCAGAAGCATGGTGCCTCACTGTCCTGTCTCTACTTCCTTACCATTTCTTACTGTGGGCAGTACTCACTAAAGGAAACTGCATGCCAGATGTGTTTTATAAGGATTAAAAACTCCTCTGCCTAAGTCACTCCCTTTGTCAAGATTTGATGATTATTTTTTTCTTTAGCAATTCTTTTGGGTTGAACGTTAAGAAGTTTTTCAAATGCAAATGTTATATGGGAAGGATAAGTTATTACAAGACATTAACTTTCTTCTTTTATCAATTAATGCAATGTTAGAACACCTACTATATGATAAAGTACATGGCTTATTGCTGAGAGGGTGAAAGACACATTAACAAAAAAGATAAGATAGAGTGTCAATCCTCAAGGAACTTAATTGAGAAATTAAGAAAACTCCAGACATCTGACTATAATCCTGAGCAATAGCATGGACAAGACTGGATGGACTGCTTTGGAGAAGGCTGAGGGTAGGCAATGGAGGGACAGTATGATGGTATTGGGTAACTGTGTGTATATGTGTGTGTGTGTTACATCCTAAGGAGGAGAGAATGAAGCCCCCAACACAATCTCACAATTTCTAAGCACTTGTTCTTGTTGTAAGTGCTGTTGCGCATAATCACATACTCCATGTTAATTCTTCCATTCCAGGGAGTGGAATGACTTCTGCCTTACTAGTAAACTTTATAGAAGACCAGGTGGTCATTGGAGTGAAAAATATGATGTATGTACTGATGTTAATGAGAAAGAAGCAAGGAAATAACATTTTCAATATGATTTGCCTTGTCTTTGATTTTTTCCCAACTATTCTACATGCCTGGGACATTCTGCTAACCTCTAACGAACTCTAGACTTCTACTTGAAAACAGGACTTAAAAACATGTTTCCCGTGGAAATGTAAAATGGTGTACCATCTGCAAAAACAACATGGTGGCTCCTCAAAAAATTCGGACTACCAAAAGATCCAGCAATTCTACTTCTGGGTATGTACATGAATAAAAAATCAGAGACTTGAACAGATATTTATATACCAATGTTCATAATGGCATCATTTACAATTTATAATTTACAGATGGTGATCAACAGATGAATGGATAAAGGAAATTTGGTGTATATAGGCACATCTTGGAGATACTGCAGGCTCAATTCCACACCACCATAATAAAGCAAATATCATAATAAAGTGAGTCAAATAAACTTTTTGGTTTACCAGTGCAAATAAAATTATGTTCACACTATACTGTAGTCTATGAAGTGTGCAATAATATTATGTCTAAAAAAACCCCAACATATATATCTTAATTAAAGAATACTTTAGTACTAAAAATGCTAACCATCATCTAAGCTTTCATCTACTTTAAGTTTTGCTGATTAAGGGTCTTGCCTTGATACTGATGATTGCTGACTGACCAGGGTGGTGGTTGCTGAAGGTTGAGGTGGCTGTGACAATTTCTTGAAATAAGACAATGGTGAAGTTTGCTGCATCAGTTGACTCTTCCTTTCATGAACAATTTCTCTATAGCATGCAGTGCTGTTTGATAGCATTTTACCCACACTAGAATTTCTTTCAAAATTAGAGTCAATCCTCTCAAACCCTGCCACCACTTTATCAAATAAGTTTATGTCATTTTCTACATCCTTTGCTGTTATTTCAACAATTTTTATAGCATCTTCACCAGGAGTAGATTTTATCACAAGAAGCCACTTTCTTTGCTCATCCATAAGAAACAAGTCTTCATCTGTTAAAGTTTTATCATGAGATTGTAGCAATTTAGTCACATCTTCTGGCTACACCTCTAATTCTCATTCTCTTGCTGTTTCCACTACATCTGCATTTACTTCTTCCACTGAAGTCTTGAAACCCTCAAAAGTCATCCATGAGGACTGGAATCAACTTCTTCCAAACTCCTGTTAATGCTGATATTTTGATCTCTTTCCATGAATCATGAATGTTCTTAATGGCATCTAGAATGGTAAGTCCTTTCCAGGAAGTTTTCAATTTACTTTGCCCAGATCTATCAGAGGAATCGTGATCTATTATGATACTATAGAATTACAAAATGTATTTCTTAAATAATAAGACTTGAAAGTTGAAATGACTCCTTGATCCATGGGCTGCAGAATGGATGTTGTGTTAGCGGGCATGAAAACAATGTTAATCTCATTGTATATCTCCATCAGAGTTCTTGGGTGACCAGGTGCATTGTCACTTTTTGCAATCATGTTTTGAAAGGAATTTTTATTCTGAGCAGTAGGTCTCAACAGTGGGCCTCAAATATTCAGTAAACCATGTTATAAACAGATGTGCTATCATCCAGGTGTTGTTCCAATGATAGAGCACAGACAGAGCAGATTTAGCATAATTTTGAGGGCCCTAGGATTTTAAAAATAGTAAATGAACATTGGCTTCAACTTAAAGTTACCGGCTGTACTCGTTCCTAACAAGAGAGTCAGCCCGAGCTTTGAAGCTTTGAAGCCAGGCATTGATTTCTCCTTTCTAGCTATGAAAGTCCTAGATGGCATCTTCTTCCAATAGAAGGCTGTTTCACCTACATTAAAAATCTGTTGTTTGTGTAGCCACTTTTATTAATTACCTTACCTAGATCTTCTGGGTAACTTGCTATAGCTTCTACATCAGCACTTGTTGCTTTACCTTGTACTTTTATGTTATGGAGATGGCTTTTTTCCTTAAACCTCATGAATCAACCTCAGCTATCTTCAAGCTTTTCTTTTGCAGCTTCCTCACCTCTCTCAGTCTTCATAGAATTGAATAAAGTTAGGGCCTTGCTCTGAATTAGGCTTTGGCTTAAGGGAATATTGTGATAGTTTTGATCTGTCTAGACCATTAAAATTTTCTCTATTTCAGAGATAAAGCTGTTTCATCTTCTTATCATGCATACATTCACTGGAGTAGCACTTTTTATTTTATTTATTTTATTATTTTTTAAAGATTTTACTTATTTGAGGGGGGAGGGGCAGAGGGAGAGGGAGAAGCAGACTTCCCGCTGAGCAGGGAGCCTGACATGGGGCTCAATCCCAGGGTCCTGGGATCATGACCTGAGCCAAAGGCAGACACCTAACCAACTGAGCCACCCAGGCACCCCTGAAGTAGCACTTTAAAAGAAAATATTTATTTATTTATTTTAAAAAGAGAGAGGAGAGAACGCATGTGAGTGCAGTGGGAAGGGATAGAGGGAGAGAGAGAATCTCAAGCAGACTCCCCACTGAGCACAGAGCCCAATTCAGGGCTTGATCCCAGGACCCTGAGATCATAACCTGAGCTGAAATCAAGAGTTGGATGCTTAAACAACTGAGCCACCCAGGAACCCTTGGAGTAGTACTTTTAGTTACCTTCAAGAGCTTTTTCTTTGCATTGACAACTTGGATAACTGTTGGTGCAAGAGGCCTAGCTGTTAGCCTGTCTTGGCTTTTGACATGCCTTTCTCACTAAGCTTAATCATTTCTAGCTTTTGATTTAGAGTGAGAGGCATTTGACTCTTCCTTTATCTTGAAGCCTTAGAGGCCATTCTAGGGTTATTAATTGGCCTAATTTCAATATTATTGTGTCTCAGGGAATATGCAGGACTGAGCAGATGGAGAGAGATGAGGAAACAGCCAGTTGGTGGAGCAGTCAGAATACATACAACATTTATTGATTAGGTATACTATCTTATATGGGCACAGTTCGTGGTGCCCCCATACAATTACAATAGTAATATCAAATATTATGGATCACAGTTCACCATAAAAAATACAGCAATAATGAAAAAAGTTTGTAATACTGTGAGGATTACCAAAATATGTCACAGAGACACAAAGTGAACAAATGGTATTGGGAAAATGGTTCCAATAGACTTGCTCAAAGCACGGTTGCCACAAACCTTCAATTTGTAAAAAATTCAATGTCTGAAGTACAATAAAACAAAGTGCAATAAATTGGGATATCACTGTACATACAATCGAATATTATTCAGCATTAAAAATATAAAATTTTACACATGCTACTATATGGGTCAATCTTGAAGACATGTTAAGTAAAATAAGCTAAACAAGAGGACACATGTTGTATGGTTCTGCTTATATGACGTATGCAGAGCAGTCAAACTCATAAATGCAGTAAGTATAATGGCATTTACCAATGGTTAGGGAAAGGAAGAATGTGGAGTTATTATTTAATGACCATGAAGTTTCAGTTTGAATTGATGAAACAGTTCTAAAGATGGATGGTGGTGATGGTTTCACAATAATGTGAATGTACTTAATGCCACAGAACTGTGCACTCAAAAATGGTTAAAATGTCAAAGTTTATGTTATATATTTTTTACCACAATAAGAATTTTTGTAATTTAAAAAATGTTTCTCCAAGCCTTCTCTAAGTAAACAGAAAATTCCACAGCACATTGGCATTATAAATTTTATATAGAAACCAAAATTGGTATATTAGAAATCATTTCCTTGAAAGCAAAGCTTATGTCATTTTCTTCACAATTACATTTCAAATTTCTCTTTGATGCTATGGAAGTATACAGAAGGTATATAGTTCTTGCCTACAGAGAACTCATAAATTTGTTGGGTAGACAACAATAACACAGAGAATGAAGAAAGAAAACTTAGGATCATGTGTGCCAAACATCACATATTACAATGTTAAATCCTATAGGCCATAACTACTGTGTAGTTCAAAGGAAACTGAGATTAGTGAAAGTTGAATTACAGGTGATAATTTTATGGAAGAAATGATGGTTGAGTTGGACTTAAAGAATCAATAATATTTAGAGAGCTGGAAGTATGACATTTTGAGACATAGAAGATAACAAAAGTAAAAGCACATAGGTAGGAATGAATTTAGCTTACCTGTAGGACAGTGAGAATAAATATCTGACTAGAAAGCAGAGGAAATACCAGCAAATAAAGTTAGGCCAGTTGGTGGCAGATTATGAAGTAGTTTAAAATATAGACCATTTATTATTATTAAATTGTATCTGACTAATTTTACCAGATATAGCCTCTCCCAACTTTCCAATAAAATCTTTTGACACACAGAAACAAACAAAACTTCACAGCACCACTGAAACCTGGCACCAATAATTAATCAGTTGCCAAAAATATGGGAAAATATCCACTAATATACTGTTGGAATTGAATCTATAAGCATAAATGTTGGCCAATATATGCTAAGTTGCACAAATTTGCTAGTCTGCAAGAAAATGGAAGAACGATTTTTTTTTTTTGCCTTTTCTCCATCTATTCTTTTGTTCAGAATTTCAAATTCTGTATTAACCATAAAATTGGGTGCAAATCTTTCTATTGCATGGGTACTGATTTTTTATTCTTCTCCCCACCATATTCATTCAGTCTCTATTAGTACCTCATTTCTAAATCCTGTTAGAAACTGCAATCCTCATGATCATTCAATCATGATGTGGTGAGAGTGTTATAGCAATATATTAATTCTGGAGTATGTAGTTCCCTGAAATAAAACAGTATTGGCCAGCATGGCAGACAACTAGCTGTCTTCTGAAAACCCATGCTCTTTTTATAGTATAGAGTTGTATTTGGAAGCAACTGTCCATCTAGAAATTATATTCCTGTCTTCCTCATATCTGGATATAGCCTTGTTCCTTGCCGAAAGAAGGTGAATGAAAGTAATATGTATTACTTTCAAGCAGAAGTGGTTAAGAAGTAGGCATCCTATCCTCTCCACTGTGATTTTTTTCTATCTTCTACCTGAAGCTGAAGGATTCTAAGGCCCTAGGGAATGACAGAGCCATCAGATGAGAGGAGACTGAGTTTCTAAATCTCCACATGGAAGTTAAGCCACTGAATATCCATTGAACAGTTGTTCCAGCAAGACATAAACTAGGATGAGCCACTGAAATTTTAGTTTATTTGTTATAAAAGCTAGCATTACCATAAGCAACATAGCATGGGTGGACAGAGCAGAATTTTTTTTAACAATGTATATTGGTCTAAAAAACATATTTCATATAATAAGAATCTTAGAGTATGAAGTTGTGGGGACAATAGAAGATCTCCTCTCAGTCTAGTAGAACAGAAATTTTAAAAAATTGGACTCTTGGAATTGGGCTAGGAATTATGCACAGCAAACTATGTTCACTCTATAATAGTATATGCATCTCATGTATCCTGCTATATATGTCACCTCACTTTATCTTCATACTCCTATAGGTTAAGTAATAGCATCCTAGTTTGACAGATGAGGAAATTGAAATGACTTCCCAAGGAAGTGGTGGAGCCAGGGTATGAACCCCAGTGTTTCTTATTTCAAAGTCACTTTTAACTACTGCTTTCTAACACTTCCTGTAAAGGAGTTGAGTAGATATTTCTCCAACTGACAAATGGATAGAGAACAAAGTCAAGGAAATCCACATACACCATCTGTTACAAGTTTTTAGATCTAGATAGATTTCTTTTTATTCGGGAATGAGTAACATGCAAAATAGTCAACTTGGAGATAATTACCATGTAACTGATGCATATATCATACGCAACTTGGGTATAATCAGAAAGCAGCTTTATTTTAATTTCCTATGACCTCTTCAAATTTATTCTGTGAAATGAATTCTTCTCTTGCCCCTGAATACAAATCAAGGAGATTTCTATAACTTTTCCAGTTACTTTTAAGTAATAATAGTCTAATTTCAGTAATGAATATATCTTCAGCAGTGTAATAATAAAACTGTAAACTTTATTTAAAGCCTCACTCATTTCCAAACTCAGGCTTGCTGCCAGGGTCACCAACTTGAACAGGAAAGGGGACATGTTTTCTCTACCATGCATTTTCCTTCTCTTCCTCTATTTTGTAAACTTTTTGACTTCTTGGTAAGAGAAAAAAGAATTAGAAGATAAAAAGGCCAGGAAAGGAGTTAATTTTCTATACTGCCATGAGAAGGAACACATTCCCTGGGTTTGATAGATGTTTAAGCTTGATCTTTTCTTTCATGGAATACTTTATTACCTTCTTCAGAGACCACCTCATCACTGGAAATAACTCACAGTTCTTCTGATGCTTGTGAATGTATCTCCTCTGGGTTTTTCTTTATGGTTCCTTATTCATTATGTAAGAATCTGACAATTCACCTCATATTTAAACATCTTTCACATGGCTTTTCTTGGCCAGGCTCTAAGGAACCCCACACTGGTTCTTTCTTGTGTGTGGCCTACATATGCTTTATAGGATACACTCATGTATCCTTTGTCACAACAAATTCTGGGAGTGCAGGCATCACTCAAATGCAACAACTTCTTTTTTGTTCTGCTCTAGGAGCAACTAGCCAACAAGTCTTGCCCTTTAGATTGTATAGGTATTATAAGCCATACATCAATACACTACAGGAAACATATTTTAAACTCTCCATATGATTCTGATGAGGACTCTTTTCTTCAGCTTATGATGAGGGGTGAGCATTTCTCATTATTCACACTTTGAGAAGGTAGTACTCATAGTACACCAACAATTCTTCCCAAAAATCTCCTCCTAAACTCCTAATCTTTTATCAAACTCTCCAACCTCTTTTATAAGCTGAAAATAGAGAGGAGTTAAGATGGCAGAGGATTAGGGGGACCCTAAAATTATCTTGTCCCTCAAACACAACTAGATAGTTATCAAATCTTTTCAAACATCCAAGAAATCAATCAGAGGTTTGAGAGAACAAAAACTGCAAGTCTACAAGTAGAAAAGTGACCACCTTTTGGAAGATAGGAGGTGCAGAGAGTTGATTTGGGGGTGATATAGCTGTGGATACCATGGCAAGTATAGAGTCTGCTTACAGAGGCTACCACAAACTATTATAAGCAGTGGAACACAAAATATGAACCTTTATAAGTCTGCCACTGAGGGGGACAGGCCTGGCTTTAAGAAGGTCAGGTGGCGAAGTGAGGCAGAATCCCAGGAGTCACAGCGTGGTCTGAGGATCCCCTGGGTCACAAGAGGAATGGGTGGTTCCAACCTGCTGTGCTGTTCCCAGGCATAGTACTGGGGAAGCTGGCTGAGAGCAGTGGGTCTTGGTGCTGGCTATTTGCTCTGTTTTGCCATAACTGCAAACCACTGTGCAATTGTGTGACTGCTATCCTGGGACTGGCTGGCAAATGGCAAAAACATGGTGGGACCCTCCCCCAGAGGAACAGCACAGGTCCATGCTGCAGGAGTCCTTAAAATTAGTTTTGAAACTCAGGCATGTTCCTGAGATAATAAAGCTCAGACATAGACAAGGTGAATGTAGGGTTCAGATGGAAATTGGGGACACAAGTGGGGTGATTGATTGTTCTTCTGTGAGGGCTCACTGAAGAGTGGGGGTCACGAACTTTCAGCTCCAGGGCTAGAGAGCTGGGCACCGCCATATTCATCCCACCCATCAGTGCTGAAAGCCTTCAGGGAACAAAACAATGCCACCTTGTGGAGGCTGGAGCTGCTTACACCAGGTCCTGCCCCCTGCGACCTGGAGGCACATTTCTACTGAAACAAGTCCAACTGAGAATCAATGCCGCAGGTCCTTTCCCCAGAAAACCAGCACAAACAACTCCCTCACACCAAGTCTACTGATCATATAGTGCTGCAAATCTTCAGCTCTGAAGGAAATAGGACATAGCTTCCTTTTTACTTTTATTCTTTCTTTATTATTATTATTTTTTTAAATTTATTTTCTTATTTTTTCAAACCCTTTTATTTTTTATAGTTAATTTTTAAGTTTATATATATATATATAATATTTTTATTTTCTGATTTTTTCTGTTCTTTTTTTTTTAAATTTTGGGATCTAGATTCTTTTAACAAGCAGACCAAAACACACTCAAGATGTAGTTTTTCTTGTTTTTGTTTGTTTGTTTGTTTTCTTTTTTTTTTTCCTTTCTTCATTTCTTTCCTGGACAAAATGATGAGATGGAGAAATTCACCCCAATAGAAAGAACAGGAAGCAGAACTCATGGCCAGGGATTTAATCAAAACAGATTAAGTAAGATGTCTGAACTAGAATTTAAAACAACAATTATAAGCATACTAGCTGGGCTTGAAAAAAGCAGAGAAAACACTCAAAAATCCCTTATTGCAGAGAAAAAAGAATTAAAATCTAGTCAGGCCAAAATTAAAAATGCTATAACTAAGATGAAAACCCAAATGGAGGCCAAAAACAAGGATGGATGAACCCAGGAGTGAATCAGTGATATAGAAGATAAAATAATGGAAAATAATGAAGCTGAAAAAAGAGGGAAAGAAAGGTAATGGACCATGAAGGTAGACTTAGGGAACTCAGCAACTTATTAAAATGTAATAACATTTGTATCATAGGAGTCCCAGAAGATGAAGAGAGAGAAAAAGAGGCAGAAGGTTTATTCAAACAAATTATAGCTGGAAACTTCCCTAACCTGGAAAAGGACACAGACATCAAAATCCAAGAAACACAGAGAACTGCCATTAAATTAAACAAAGGCCTACTATTGTCAAGGTATATCATAGTCAAATTCACAAAACATACAGACAAGGAAAGAATCCTGAAAGCAGCAAGGGAAAAAAGTGCTTAACCTACAAGTAAGACAGATCAGGTTCACTGACAGATCTGTCCAAAGCAACATGGCAGGCCAGAAAGAAGTGGCAGGAAATAGTCAACGTGCTGAATCAGAAAAATATGCAGCCAAGAATTCTTTATCCAGCAAGACTGTCATTCAGAATAGGAGAGATGAAGAGTTTCCCAGACAAACAAAAACTAAAGTAGTCCCGCAAGATATTTTAAGGGGGGCTCTTTGAATGGGGGTAAAATGACCAAAAGCAACAAAGACTAGAAAGGACCAGAGAACATCACCAGAAACACCAACTCAACAGGTAAAGCAATGGCACTAAATTCATATCTTTCAATAATCACTCTGAATGCAAATGGAATAAATGCTCCAATCAAAAGACATAGGGATTCAGAATGGATAAAAAACAAGACCCATCTGTATGTTGCCTCCAAGAGACTCATTTTAGACCTAAAGACACCTGCAGATTGAAAGTGAGGGGATGAAGAACCATCTAATGGATGGTTCAAATCATACTAGACTCATGTTAATGGATGTCAAAAGAAAGCTGGAGTAACCATACTTATATCAGACAAACTACATTTTAAAACAAAGACTATAACAAGAGATGAAGAAGGAAATTACATCATAATTAAGGAGTCTATCGATCAGGAAGACCTAACAATTGCCAATATTTATGCCCCCAACTTGGGAACACTCTAATAAACATAAAGAAACTCATTGATAATAATGCAATAATAGTAGGGGAATTTAACACCCCACTTACAGCAATGAACAGAACATCTAAGCAGAAAATCAACAAGGAACCAATGGCTTTGAATGAGACACTGGGCCAGATGGACTTCACAGATATATTCAGAACATTTCATCCTAAAGCAGCAGAATACACATTCTTTTTGAGTCCACATGGAACATTCTCCAGAAGAGATCACATTCCGGGTCACAAATCAGCCCTCAACAAGTACAAAACATTCAAGATCATACCATTCATATTTTCAAACCACAATGCTATGAAACTTGAAGTCAACCCCAAGAAAATATTAAGAAAGACCTCAAATACATGGAGGTTAAAGAACATCTTACTAGAGCATGAAAGGGTCAACCAGGAAATTAAGAAGAAATATATATATATATATCCAATAAAGATATATCCAAAAAATATATATGTTATAAAGATATATCTAAAAATATATGTATTATATTATATATAAAGAATATCCAATTATATTTATATATATATATATATATATATATATATGAAAATGAAAACACAATAGTCCAAAACCTGTGGGATGCAGCAAAGGTGGTCCTAAGAGGGAAGTATATAGCAATACAGGCCTACCTCAAGAAGCAAGAAAGGTCTCAATTACACAAACTAACCTTACACCTAAAGGCTCTAGTAAAGGAATGGGAAATAAAGCCTAAAGCCAGCAGAAGAAGGGAAATAATAAAGATTGGAGTAGAAATAAATGATATAGAAACAAACAAAAAAACCCAGAATGAATTAACAAAACTAAGAGCTGGTTCTTTGAAATAATTAATAAAATTGATAAAGCCCTAGCCAGACTTATCAAAAATAGAAGAGAAAGAACCCAAATAGATAAAATCATGAATGAAAGAGGGGAGATCACAAGCCACACTGCAGAAATACAAACAATTACAAGAGAATACTATGAAAAATTGTATGCCAACAAACTGGGCAACCTGGAAGAAATGGACAAATTCCTAGAAACCTGCACACTACTGAAACTGAAACAGGAAGAAATAGAAAATTTGAGCAGACCCATAACCAGCAAAGAAATTGAATCAGTAATCAAAAATCCCCCAACAAACAAAAGTCCTGGGCCAGATAGATTCCCAGGGGAATTCTACCAGACATTTAAAGAAGAGTTAATACTTATTCTTCTCAAACTGTTACAAAAAATGGAAATGGAAGGAAAACTTCCAAACTCATTCTATGAAGCCAACATTACCTTGATTCCAAAACCAGGCAAAGACCCTACTAAAAATGAGAATTACAGGCCAATATCCCTGATGAACATTGATGCAAAAATTCTCAATAAAATAATAGCAAATCAAATTCAACAGTACATTAAAAGAATTATTCACAATGATCAACTGGGATTTATTCCTGAGCTGTAAGGGGGGTTCAATATTTGCAAACAATCAATGTGATAAACATTAATAAAAGAAAGGATAAGAGCCATATGATCTTGTCAATAGATGCAGAAAAATCATTTGACCAAATACTCCATCCTTTCTTTATAAAAACCCTCAACAAAGTAAGGATAGATGGAACATATCTCAACATCATAAAGGCTATATATGAAAGAGCCACAGTTAATATCATCCTAAATCGGGAAAAATTGAGAGCCTTTCCCTTACAATCAGGAATAAGACAAGGATGTCCGTTCTCACTATTTAACATAGTACTAGAATTCTTAACCTCAGCAATCAGACAATAAAATGAAATAAAAAGCATCCAAATTGGCAAGGAAGAAGTCCAATTTCACTATTTACAGATGACATGATACTCTATGTAGAAAATCTGAAAGACTCCACCAGAAAATTGCTAGAACTAATACATGGATTCAGTAAAGTCACAGGATACAAAATCAATGTGCAGAAATCTATTGCATTTCTATACACCAATAATGAAGCAGCAGGAAAAGAAATGAAGGAATCAATCCCATTTGCAATTGTACCAAAAACCATAAGATACATAAGATTAAACCTAACTAAAGAGGTAAAATATCTGTACTCAGAAAACTACAGAACACTTATGAAAGATATTGAAGAGGACACAAAGAAATGGAAAGATATTCCATGCTCATGGATTGGAAAAACAAATATTGTTAAAACATCTAAACTACCCAAAGCAATCTACACATTTAATGCAATCCCTATCAAAATACCAATAGCATTTGTCACAGAGCTAAAACAAACAATCTTAAAATTTGTATGGAACCACGAAAGACCCAAAATAGCCAAAGTAATCTTGAAAGTAAAAAGCAAGGCTGGAGACATAACAATTCTGGACTTGAAGCTATATTACAAAGCTGTAGTGATCAAGACAATGTGATACTGGCACAAAACAGACACACAGATCAATGGAACAGAATAGAAAACCCAGAAATAGATGCACAACTATATGGTCAAGTAATCTTTGACACAGCAGGAAAGAATATCCAATAGAAAAAAGACAGTCTCTTCAACAAATGGTATTGGGAAAACTGGGCAGCAACATGCAGAGGAATGAAACTGGATCACTTTCTTACACCATGCACAAAAATAAATTCAAAATGGATTAAAGATATAAATGTGAGACAGAAAACTATCAAAATCCTAGAGGAGAACACAGGCAGCGACCTCTTTGACCTTGGCTGTAGCAACTTCTTACTAGACACATTGCAGGAAGCAAGAGAAACAAAAGCAAAAATGAACTATTGAAAACCTCTGTACAGCAAAGGAAACAATCAGCAAAACTAAAAGGCAGACTACAGAATGGGAGAAGATATTTGTAAACAACCTATCCGATAAACGGTTAGTACCCAAAAGTTAAAGAACTTATCAAACTCAACACCCAAAAATCAAATAATCCAATTAAGAAATGGGCAGAAGACATGAATAAAAATTTTTCCAAAGAAGACATCCAGATGGCTAACAGACACATGAAAAATGCTCAACATCACTCATCATCAGGGAGATACAAATCAAAACCATGATGAGATACCACCTCAAACCTGTCAGAATGGCTAAAATTAACAACACAAGAAAGAACAGATGTTGGTGAGGATGCAAAGAAAAGGGACCCCTCTTTCACTGTTGGTGAGAATGCAAAATGGTGCAGCCATTCTTTTTTTTTTTTTTAATTTATTTATTTGACAGAGAGATAGCACAAGTAGGCAGAGCGGCAGGCAGAGGGAGAGGGAGAAGTAGGCTCTCCGCTAAGCAGGGAGCCCGATGCGGGGCTCGATCCCAGGAGCCTGGGATCATGACCTGAGCCGAAGGCAGACGCTTAACCGACTGAGCCACCCAGGCGCCCCTGGTGCAGCCATTCTTGAGCCACTTTTGAGAACAGTATGGAGGTTCCTAAGAGAGTTAAAAATAGAAGTACCCCATTATCCAGCAATTGCACTACTAGGTATTTACCCAAAGGACATAAAAGTACAGATTCCAAGGGGTACATGCACCCTGATGTTTATAGCAGTATTATCAATAATAGCCAACCTATGGAGAGAACCCAAATGTCCATTGACTAATGAATGGATACAGCAATGATTATATATATAACTCAAATATATTCAAATGTACATACATATATACATATACATTTGAATATTACTGAGCTATCAAAAAAATGAATTCTCTCCATTTGCAATGATGTGGATAGAGCTAGAGTGTATTATGCTAAGTGAAGTAAGTGAGTCAGAGAAAGACAAATACCATATGATCTCACTCATATTTGGAATTTAAGGAAGAAAACAGATGAACATATGGGAATGGGGAAAAGAAAAAAAAGGAGGGAGGGAAACAAACCATAAGAGTCTCTTAATGATAGAGAACAAACTAAGGGTTGATGGAGGGAGTGGGTGGGGGATGGGCTAGATGGGTGATGGGTATTAAACAGGGCACTTGTTGTGATGAACACTGGGTGTTGTATGTATGTGATGAATCACTGAATTCTACTCCAGATAACAATATTGCACTGTATGTTAACTAACTAAAATTTAGATTTAAAAAAGCTGAAAATAGAGTATTCAGTTAAGATGTTGAAACCAGTATTCAGCCACCTTTGTAAATCCCACCTGGTGGACTTCCACCTATTATATGTGGTACCAAATATTTTAGAGCTTCAGGCCAAATTCAGACTTAAGTATTTCCATTTAACATCATATTAAAAAAGCTAAACTAAACTAAACTAAATAACAAAAACAACAACTGAACAAGGGAAAGAAGATATTGAGTAATATACAGGAAGATCTCAATTCTAAAATAATCTGATTTAAAAAATCAGAAGAAGTATTTTTATAAAACATCATGGCATCATAAAGTAGTTACAAAAAGAGATTGCTTCTGAATGGAGCTCTAATTTTCATTCCAACTTTATCCAACAATGGGATATCAAAAGAGCCAATCAAAGGGAATTGTTTGAATATATATCTCTTGCCTTCTGGGAGAAATGCTGGAACAGATTTTGAGGACTAAAAGTTACATTCCTCAAAACATTAGGATTTACAATTCTGAGAAAATAGGAAGAAAAATACCATCCCCAATATCTATGAGTGCTATTCAGAAACACAGAATCATTTGTGAAGGGCTTATGAATGTAAGGAGAGGCTTTTTTTGCATTTGACAATAAGAGGTCCATTTAAATAATCTTTAATTTAGCTCTATTTAAGAGCACAGAACTCATAAAAATAAGCTACTTTGGGGTGCCCAATTGCACTTACTGGTTGGAAAGACGACTTTTCCTAACTTCAAGGTCTGCTGAAAGAGTGAACAATGAGATTAGTGACACTGAAAATGGAGACCATGTAGCCAGCGATTGGAGCTGTGTCTTTGATGTGATGAAGATTCCATCAACAGTAGTATTGTTCACATTCTGTCAGCTATCTTGGCAATGGCAGACAATGTAGCCTCAGAAAAGGTCACCTAATAGAGAAATAGTGTGGAAAAATAATTATAAGGATGTTGAAAAGCATCAGAAAATCTTTAGCAGTCACTGAAGCAGTATCATGACTGAGTACAGGAAGATGATTTGAAGGATTTAGATAGGATGAGCATATCACTTATTCTTTAAAGTGGGGGTACTTTTTAAGAGTAAAAGGGGCATATTAATAATTATGCCAGTACAACAGACATAAACTAAGACTTCCTGGGCTAAGTGAGGCATATTATAGTCCTGGATTAGAGGACAAATAACTTCTCTGGATTGAGGCACAGAATCAACAAACAATATAATCATTACCCAGGTTTTGGGTGGCTTAAGATGTGTGTGGCTAAGGCATACACAAGTAATGTCACCTTAACTATTTTTAGGATAGCACTTAGGAATCACTAAAGACCAGTCCCTATTCCTACTTCCTCTTATTCAATTGTTTTCCAGGACATCTATTTTTAGCCATGAATTATCTACATGTTCATAGTCCACATAAATTTGGAATAATTTATAATCTAGGTTTTGAATTAAAGCATATGAAGAATTTTGCTTATCTTAACTTGCTGCCTTTGAAAAGCCTTAAGCTTTTCAATGATTTTTAGAGAGTTGATTGAGTTGATTTAGGGAGTATGAAGGGAGAAGTAGGTGACTGAGTAATTGGAAGAATAACAGCAAAGGCTAAGGAGCTTAATTTTCATGTGGAGGATTATGAAAAGCCCTTACAGAGTTTGCAGAACTGCAGCAGCATTCAATTGAATTTACTAATATTTAACACCTATTCTGTGCTACATATTATCTGTCCTTGATGAATTTATAATCTGAAGGGACAAGAAATCTGCACATGAAACAATTAGTGCACAAAACAGATAATCAAATGTCAAAGTATGAATTCCAAATAATGAATACTACAATATGGCATGGGCTAGAAGGTGGTGAGGGGGAAATTTTTTTTGGCCATAATATCCTACCAAACAGACATTTCATCACTTTGTAAACATGGTGAAAGACACTGTGACAGAAATGGCTGACCATTCACCAAAAATCTATGCTCTTCCATTTCCATAGTTTGGAGTTACCACCTAAAGATAGCTGTCCAGCTAAATACAACATCTCCCTACCATGAACTTTGCATTCTTTTGTGACCATGTGACTAGTTTGCACTAATGAAACACTGGGAGAAATATGTAAGTCACTTTGGGAATAGCTTATGTTGATAAAGTTGGTGTGCTTTTGCTGCACTCAGTTCCTCCATCTGCCAGCTGAATACAAAGAATTCCAAGGACCTAGAAAGGTACCTAGGTCCCTGTATCACCATGTGGAAGAAAGCTATACACTTATCAGGAACAACTGCATTTTACTTTTTCATTAATGAAAGATAAACTTTTATTTTGTGAAGCCATTGGAACTTTTACATTTTTTTTTTACTATTATTATAGAAATTAAGATTACCCTAAATAATATGAGCACTAAGTTTTACAAGAGTCTTCACAAACAAACCATCTAACGGTAACCTGGGATTTAATTGTTTACTGATTCCTATACTCCATTATTCAATATAATTAGGAAATGCATTAGTTCCCCCCACTTGTGTTTACCTAATAAGTGAATCTAAAAGAAGAGGAAGAAATAATGATGATCCACCTAACCCTTCAGTCTCCTCACTTATTTTAAATTATTTTGAAGTTGGCTTGGGGCGCCTGGGTGGCTCAGTTGGTTAAGCATCCAATTCTTGATTTCAGCTCAGGTCATGATCTCAGGGTTGTGAGATCAAGCCCCATGTTCAGCTCAGTGCTTAGCGGGGAATCTGCTTCTCTCTCTCTCTCTCTCTCCCTCTCCCTCTGCTCCTACCCCCCCACACAGTCTCTCTCTAAAATAAATAAATAAAATCTTTAAAATAAATAAATAAATAAAGTATTTTGAAGCTGGCCAAATTCAATTGTTGACCTTTTTACTTGCAGGATAAAACTGAAACAGATTAGAGAAAACTCCAAGACTGGAATCTAAAAATATTCTGAATAATTTGGAAGGGTAGTCCTTTTTACCTGAACAAATTTATTTATCTTGTGAGATAAATTGTATATTAAATCAGAATTTAATATATCTATCCCCCCCACCTAGCTCTAAATTCCAAAATTTAAGAATTCTATGCCATTGGGTATATTGACTATCAATAGCATTAGGTTTCTCTCAATTGTGAGATTTTAACTAAGGACTAGAGCATGGGCTAAGGAGTTTTTATCTTATTTGTTTAGCAGTGAGATAATGAGATAGCATCAAAAGTGTTCAAGTAGAAGAATTTCATGTTGGGGACCCTGCTTTCGGCAGATTGATCTGTGAAGGCTGTCATATCAGACTGGAATTGGTAGGAGAGTTACAAGAGATTGTTGCAATAGTCCAGGCAAGAGATAATATGCAAACTTTACTAAAGTACATATAAGCAGATTTTAATAGAGAAAAATCTCATGTTCTTGCCTTGGATGACTGAAAATATAATTCTCTCAAAATTAATCTTTAAATAACACAAACCCAGGAAATTTGCAGTAGAATTTTTTACTTTATATCTTAATAAAATGATTCTGAACTTTATCTTAAAAAAATGCTCTTGCAAGATGGGCATTTAAAATGAGTAATGAAAGGTGGAACTTATACTACTGCATATTAAAATATATAGTTATAATAATTAGAAGTGTGCTACTAGTGCTTGAATAGGCAAGTTAGTCACTGTGAGAAAATCAATCAAATAATAGAAATTGGTCTAATTATATGTTAGTTTACGATAAGGGAATATTTAAAAAACAGCATCAAAATTAATATTTTTGGAGCAAATTTCTATTTAGAAAAATTAAAATAAATTAATTCATATTTGTGAGGTAGAACAGTATTTCTCAAGGTGGGGTTCATGGTCATCACCATCAGTATCACCTGGGAATTTGTTAGCAATGCAAATTCTCAGGCCCTATCCTAAAAACTCAGAATCAGAAATTCTGAGGGTGGTGCCCTGCAATCTGTGTTTTAACAAATTATCAAAGCAATTATGGTGCTTGTTAAAGTTTGGGAACCACTAAGCTATATTTTACTGTAGTCACAAATCAAACCTGAGATTTCAGTGGCTTAAAAAAACTAAGGCTTGAGGTGCCTGGGTGACTCAGTTGGTTAAGTGGCTGACTCTTGATATCAGCTTAGGTCATGATCTCAGGGTTGTGAGACTGAGCCCCACACTGGGCTCTACATGGAGTCTGCTTAAGATTCTCTCTCTCCCTCTCCCTCTGCCCCTCACCCAACTTATGTTCCACTCTGTTCCTCTCTCTCTTTCTCACTCAAACAAACAAATAAACAAATAAATAAATAAAATCTTAAAAAAAAACTAAGGTTTATTTCCTACTTAAAGTACATGTCAATTGGTGATTGACAGTGGGCCTCTGTTGACAGAGGTACCAATATCTTATAGTTGCATTTCCTGGAGCATGTGACCTCCTTAGACATGGAAGAAGGGAAAGAGACAGCTGTAGTGTTATGAGTTGAGTCTTTTATTCTTTTCCACAACCCACCAGAACTAGTCATATGATCCTTCCTAACAGTTTGGAAAATGAGGGAAAATAGCTGAAGTGTTTGGTGATCACTATTATCTCTGCCACAGATCTTTATATCATACTTTATCCAAATATTACAGATGGAAGAAATATTTAAAGGCAAAAATTAAAATCATACTATAGGAAAATATAGGTCAATGTTTGCAAAAAATCTGTCATGGGGAATGACTTTCTATGAATGTTAAAAAAAACAGAATTCATAATGAAAAAGAATGACAGATTTGACTATAGTAATTAAAAATGTGTCAAAATAAAATAAACCAAATTTAAGAAAGAAGTAAGAAGCTACTTTTGCATATATGATAATGATATTAATATGTAAGGAATTCTTAAATCAAAAAGAAAAAGAAAAATATCCCAATAGAAGGATGAAAAAATGGCATATTAAAAATATTTGATCTCAATAATTATCAAGGGAATGAAAATTAAAACAAGATGTCAGACCCCATCTCCAGAAAGTCATAAGAAAAAAAATATAATACACAGTGTTGACAAGAACATGAGAGACTTCCATTAATTACCCCTGGTGGTATAATTGGTACCACAATTCTGAGAGGAATGGTGGTAATATATATCAAAATCCTTAACATTGTGTGCACATTTCAAAATAAAAATTTCATTTCTAGAAATATTATCCCAGGAAAATTCTGATAGGTGTAAAATATGCACATGTGCTATTCAAGAAGACTGAGGTGTGGTTTACAAGTGGCCACAGTTTCCCAAGGTACAACAAAATGGATGTACCTAGAGGGTATTATGCTAAGAGAAATATCAAAGTAAGACAAATACCATATAATTTCACACAGGTGGAGTTTAAGAAATAAAACAAATATGCAAAAGGGAAACAAAAGAGAGAAGCACAAACCAAGAAGCAGACTCTTAACTATAGAGAACAAACTGATGCTTACCAGAGGGGAGATGGGTGGGGGAAAACGGTGAAATAGATGATAGGGATTAAAGAGTACACCTATCATGATGAACAATGAGTAATGCATAGAATTGTTGAACAATATTATACACCTGAAAGTAATATAACACTGTATGTTAACTATACTGAAATTAAAATAAAAATTTTAGATGGGGGAAAACCTATATCTCTATCAGTGGGTGATATAAATAATGTTGATGTACATTTACTGGCATTCACCATATGGTAAATGAAGAAAAACAGGTTACAGTAAAACATACTTAGCTTAAGTCCATCTCCCATGTTCTTTTTCCCCCTCACCTCAAGCTCTTTTGTTGGGAGCCACTTTCACTTTTTTTTCCCCCAAATGGCTCCTTCTGATACTTTAGCTCTCAGTTTAAATTTCACTTCCTCAGATGTGATAACCACATCTGTATAAAGTACCCCCTGTCATTCCTCATCACAGCATGCTATTTATTTTATCTCTTTTAGCACTAATCACAATCTGTAATTATGTTTTGTTGCCTATTTCTTCCTCAAGAAGTAAGTATGATGAAAGTAAATTTGTTATTCATAGGTATATCCCTAGTAATTTTGTGCCTGATACATAATAAAAGTTTCATAAAAAGTTAAGAGGTAGAAGAAAGGAAGGGAAAGAAGGAAAGTAAAAAGAAAGAGAGAAGAACATAAGAGGGAGGAAGGAAAATTTATATGGAAAAAGTCTGGAAGGGTTTACATCAAAATACTTGACAATGGTGATTTCTTAAAAGTGAGATAGCAGACGATTTTAATTTTTTTTCACTAGACTTCTCTGCTTTTTCTGAAAATTTTTTGATGTAATGAGTTTGTGTTACTTTTATAAGCAAAAAAAAGAAGCACAAAATATTTATATTTTGACAGGCTATAAAAATAATGAGAAGCTGAATTAAGGTAGTGACAGTAGGGATGGAAAGGAAATGGTAAATGTTAGAGACATTCTGGAGTTAGAATGAGCAGGAGTTGGAGGAGCATGAGGGGAAAGAGGACTCAATGATGACACTCATACTCTAAGAGTTGTAGTACAATTGGAGAGTGCTTCACAGTTTTCTTTACCCCTAATAGGTTCTTCTCATAACCCTTCTTTTCATCTCATTTTGGAGGGCATGATATAACACATTTTGTGTTAGAAATGCACTTCTGATGTCAATGGTGAAGTTTAAAAACTGTTATCATGGAGAGGGACATGGACGGTCTGGTCTAGATTAGTGACTGAGGAGATAAGAAGGGGAAGGTTTGGAGAGAGGTATGGAAGATAGAATTATCATAGTGAGTCGTGTGTGTGTGTGTGTTTGTGTGTGTTGAATAGGGGCCAGAGGCAGGGAGAAGAATAAATCTTTGAGTACCATCAAGTTTCTTGCTTGTGCTGTTGGGAAAATAGTGGTGATGTTTCCTGGAGCAAAATATGGGCTTAGAAGCAGAAATTTTTCTGATAGCTTTGGTTTAGAGGAGGAGCTTGTATTACCTCATTTTGGGAAATGAGGAGTTAAGGGCAATGATGTCAGGCTTCAGGCTTGAGCAGGGGATGCTTTTGACTTGCAATAAGGAACACGTGATGAGGATCAAAATTGGGAATTTTTGTACCTTCTGAGACATTGAAGTAGAAATGTTTACTATTTAGTTAGATCTATATATCTGCAGCTCAGTGAAAACTTCGGGATGACATCATGGGTCATCAGGTTACAGGTGTTAAATGAAATAGAGATGTTCAGAAACCACAACATTTTAGCCTGACCTGTCTCAAAAAACTTTAAATCTCTCCCTCTCCCACTTAATAATTTAGGGGCCTGCAATTGTCAAACTACTCCACTGTTGAAAGTACCTAGCCTGCAACTGACTGCTGTCTGTGTTCTGTTGAAGTAATTTTTGTGATTCCTGACATTTGTTTCTTGTTTCTTCCTTCTGCTTCGATGATTTCTTTTAATTGTCTAACACATGCAATTGGGAAAGAGCCAGAGTGATGTTGGACAATTATATTTCAATTGTTTTTTGAGTTCTGAAATCATTCTGCAAAATTGAAATAAAATGAATAAGTCATCGGGGTGCCTGGGTGGCTCAGTTGTTAAGCGTCTGCCTTTGGTTCAGTTCATGATCCCAGGGTCCTGGGATCGAGCCCTGCATCGGGCTCCCTGCTCTGCAGGGAAGCCTGCTTCTCCCTCTCCTTCTCCCCCTGCTTATGTTCCCTCTCTCGCTGTCTCTCTCTCTGTTAAATAAATAAATAAAATATTTTAAAAAATGAATAAGTCATCAGAGTAACTTAGAAAATAGTTCCTTGTCCACATGCATGTGGTTAATAATATATGATTTAAGTACACATATAGTAAGAAAGGTTGATTTTTACTTTTTCATTACTGGTAAAAAGTTTGCTTAATGCTTCCAACCATATACTATAGGTTATATCACACACATCCCACCTCCCCAGATTAGGACTCCAATAGTGAAGATAAAAATCTCCAGGAAATAAAATAAATACTAAAGAATTAACAAGGAGTGAGGTTTTAGCAATGAAAAGTCTGGCAAGAAGTACAGATGATGCTTTCCCTTCATGCAGCTTCCTGCTCCTTATCCAACCTAATGTTTATTAGGATAAAATTATTCCATTCATTTCCTGATGAGGAATAATCTAGTTTAATAACATTTTCTCTTATTCATTGATTGTCAGAAATGTATTAGAAGCAAATAGTTTTTACATTTCTTTAGTTCCAGAATATTTGTCTTTTTTATATTAATTGTCTTTGCTCAATTCAAGTACAACCCTAAAGGTCAAAACATTGCATTTAACAAATGCAACCCTTCCCTCCCTACCTCCTCCTATACCTCAGATCCTACCAGAGTGATTGGGAAGAAGCACTTAGTCCCACATGTGAGAGAAGTTACATGGCCCATTCTCTGTGAGGCCTTTGCAAGACTAACAGCTTAGTCTATATTTCCTGAAGACATAATGGTTTGAACCATTATATCGCAATGAGTTGCTTTATATTGAATATATAAATTGGTTAAAAATAACTAGGAATTTCTAAGGTAATATATTTCCTTGCTTAATGTCCCCCTCTTCCAGGATTATTTTTGTTTTTCTCCTCAGAATGTTATTCCTGGATTTAGGAATCTTATTACAGTAAAAATTTGTTATCTGGGAAATTGGATACACCATTGTTAGACAAACATTCCATTGGCTCAAGAGATAATTCATGTTGTACCTCTCTGTTTCCCCTTATAATTCTCCTTGTTCATTTTGCTAGGACTTATTAAGTAAATGAAACAGTGACCACAATTTGTTCTCTCTCCACCTTCAAGTCCCCAACCAGTTGAACCAATTTTGAGTTAGATTAAAATATTTTGAGCCA
This sequence comes from Phoca vitulina, assembly GCF_004348235.1. Taxonomy (NCBI): domain Eukaryota; kingdom Metazoa; phylum Chordata; class Mammalia; order Carnivora; family Phocidae; genus Phoca; species Phoca vitulina. The sequence continues at coordinate 2,231,703 of NW_022589760.1, forward strand.
ACTTTTATTTAGATTAAAATCTTTCTAATAGTGAAATGATAGACTCTAAACACTAGTTCATTATTTTATTGTATTTGAAAATTGTCAGGCTTAACAAATTATAGGATAAAGTGCAGTGAGGAAGCTCTCTCTTGCAATTAAGCACATTATATTTAGTTTTTTTAAAAACCTCACTTTCTCTTACTTTTTAAAATTAAAGAAATTATTTAAGCCCCTCTTTCCCAGAATGAAAAAGTTGTGCTATTAAACAGACTTTAGGGATACTTACTTCCCATTTTAGTATAGCTCTTAGATCTTCCATGCTAGACCTTATCATGAGATTTCTGATCAAGTCTGAGCTACATCACAATCAGATAGATACACAGAATCAATATGAACAACATATGTCTTTATTTGGAAGATACTAAATGTCTTAACATGCATAGTAGTGGGTCCTTCATTTAATTGTTAATATTCTTTGTGCTTTCTAAAAAGGTGACCCTTCTCATCAGATCATTATCTGTGACCAGATTATACATCATAGAGTTTATTCTACCTTCTTTAAAAGGTTCAAGCTAAATGTCTTGCTCATTCAAGGGGCTCAGAATAGCTACAACAAATAGATTCATCCCTCTGGTCATTAATGCATATTTAAGTGTTACAACATGAAGTGAAAAATCCAAGAAAAGTGTAATAAAAGTCAGATTCCTATTGTTAACGAAGCGTATTGTCTATTGAAGACACTAATTTCACTATAGGGTGCACTCTTAGAGACTTTTAGTCTAATTAGAATTCATTTCCATATTCTTCATCAATTTCTTCTTCAGCTGAAATCTTCTCAAATGACCTTTTTTTTTTTTCACTTATGACTCACACAAGGCTTTATCTTTCCCCAAACAATCATTCAAATATAAGGACATTTTTTTTTTTTAAAGATTTTATTTATTTATTTGAGACAGAGAGAATGAGAGAGAGAGAGCACATGAGACGGGGGAGGGTCAGAGGGAGAAGCAGGCTCCCCGCCGAGCAGGGAGCCCGATGCGGGACTCGATCCAGGGACTCCAGGATCATGACCTGAGCCGAAGGCAGTCGCTTAACCAACTGAGCCACCCAGGCGCCCCTAAGGACATTTTTCTAGTAAACACAATTTAAGAATAAATGACCTTGCTGGTGAACAACTAATAAATGGGAGGAAGACATTGACTGTACTAAGCTTGCTTTCAGTGTTAACAAACACTTTTTACATATCTCTGGGGTGGGTAATACCAAGTGGGAGGCATGTTTCTGGGGCCTCTGAAGGTAAGAAAATTGAATGTAACTATATGTGCAGTTATCTAGTATATATGTGAATTAGGTTGAAACATTTAATTCCATGTCTGAAAAAGAAATAAAAGGGAAGCCGGGTTGTCATGTGCTGTATATAGAGTTCCAGCAAGGAAAACTGCCTACACTCACGATTTGTTCTTTGAGATCATCAAAGCAATTTAAGTATGCACTGTTCCTGAAGCATAGCTCAGTCTGACTGACACAGTGGTCCGCCTGTTCTTATTCTGGGTCATTCAGATGAATTCCAAAACTGTCTCTGGAAAGCCTTATCAATGTTTAATAGTATATGTTAATTACAGACAAAATTTCTTATTCAATCCTATTCTCTGACCTCAAGTGAGAGGCTGGTTTGTTGTCAACTGTCAGAGGGAATTTTCTGGTGGGTTTACAGGGTCCTGTAGGTAGTCTGGATGAAATAGCAAATAAGGGAACAGATACCTCACCCTCTCCTGGAATGGTTGCAGGGGGAGCATTTGATCCTTTGCACAGTTTGTACAGGGATAATATGTACCCTGTAAAAATGAAAGGAGAGAATCAAGATGACTAATATTTTTAAAAGATTGTATTTATTTGTGCGCGGGCGAGAGAGAGAGCACAAGCAGGGGGAAGGGTAGTGGGAGAAGGAGAAGCAGACTCCCCACTGAGCAGGAAGCCTGACACAGGGCTCCATCCCAGGACCCTGGGATCATGACCCGAGCCGACGGCAGATGCTTAACTGACTGAGCCACCCAGGCACCCCTCAAGATGACTGATATTAAAAAAAGAAAAAAAAAACTGGTACATTGGAAGTTCTCAATCATTTTTCAGTTAGATTATAAAATTTGACAAATCAGAAATTATATGTGAGATGAATCTGAAAGCTTTATGAGTTTCTACTTACCAAATTAGAACCAAACTTATAGTGGGAAGGAAATAAAGAATACAGATAACCTATCTTTCTAAAATTGTGAGGGCTTTTCTTTGTGTATCATTGTGGTTAGAAATGCTATGACATTTACCTTCATGTTGCCAGAAGTGACACATATTGCTCTTTTTCAAGATCCTGTTACTAGTGGTAAAATGTATATAACTCATCTTGAAGTTCTACATAGTGTCTTTTTCTTTTTTTTCTTATTGAGTGGTTTAATGCTTCAACAATTATTGGGGAAATTGCAGTGCAGATTATTACTCTGACATGAATTAATCACTGAGGGGTTGTTGTTCAGTGCTGGCTCCACTTCTCATATCCTAAACAAAGTGATATTTTTGATTTCAGTTTAAAGACATTAAGTAGATGGATTTGATGTTATTTAAACAAAAGTTAGGTGGTTAATTGTGAAAACTGAAATTTGAGTTAAAGATTTGTTCAGACTCAAACATCATCTTTATGAGTTATGATATGCACAAGCTAATAAAAATCTTATTTGACAAAAATTGTATCAATGATTCTCCATAGTGAATGTGATGTCAAAAATGCTATTCCAGAGAAACTGTCAAGAGCTTTAAATTCTTTTTGTAGATGTGCAGTTTGTAATTATAGTTCAGCATCTTTCACAGGTTAAAATTTGTATTTTTGAAACTGTTATTGTTATCCTTTCATTCTAAGTTCCCTTTTCAAATTAATTGACCTAGTTATGAAGCAAAAACTATTTAGTTTTTTTATAATGCTTTTGGGTTGCTATGGACATGTCCTATTACATGCTATAGAGCATGTCCTATTACAAAAAATTCCATGAACACCCACAATTGTTGTGTCCTTGAAATCTGAAGTTTAATATGAGAAATTTAAGTAAGAGAAGTTAAAGGGAAATTGCTCATTTATGACAGAATATGAACTGAAAGAGATCATGTAGAACATCTCAACAATCATCTTCCCTATTGCCGTGTAAACAGTACAGCTTTTGTTATGGAGAATACTTCTGAGATTTGTATAAAAGGAAAAAAGTCTATAGAAGTTTCAAGGAAATCTGTCACAACCAATTCAATTCAACTATCAAACATCCATAATACAAAACTAAATAAGCCACAACTCTTGTTCCTGAGAAACTAAAAACCCAACAGAAGAATTATTAAAAAAAATAATTTCTATGAAAAGTGCAGCCTTACACCAGTATGTTTTAGCTCTTTACCTGGATTTACTTTTTGTAGTATTTATGACAGACATTCTTATATTCCACGTAATTTATTTTAAGATTTTATCCATTTATTTGACAGAGAGAGACACAGCGAGAGAGGGAACACAAGCAGGGGGAGTGGGAGAAGGAGAAGCAGGCTTCCTGCGAAGCAGGGAGCCCGATGTGGGGCTTAATCCCAGGACCCTGGGATCATGACCTGAGCCGAAGGCAGACACTTAACGACTGAGCCACCCAGGCGCCCCTATATTCCACATAATTTACACTTTTTGCCTCTCCACACTAAAATTAAAGCTCCAGGAAGATAGGAAGCTTTTGTCATTTTTGTTTGTGCTTAGTGCTTAGTAGAAAATAAAAACTGTTGAATCAGTGAATGGATGAATGATTACTACAAAGATTGTATTGTGTTACAAACAGAGGTAGAAATAAAGTGATTTTGAAGTATGTAGAAAGATGAGAGATAGGCCAGCTCTGTGACCCTGTTCAAATGTTAGCTAACGTGTGAAGCCATCTCCAGATCAACTAAGCAGGTTTCCTTATGCTGTCTTTGTTCATTCATACTTCTCTTATAACGCTTACTATGTTGTATTTTAATGATCTATTTATCTCTTTTTTATTAGACTATGAAATCTTTCAAAATAAGGACTCATTTTTCCATTTTTTCCCTAATTGTCCATTCTATTGTTCAGTACCTAAGTGGTTATTGAATGAATGGGTGAAAGTTTAGTAAGCCTGGGACTCAGAGGCTAGGGTTGGGATGTGGGGAAGAAGTGTGAACAAGTCAAACAAAGGGCATCATCAAATTTTCTTAATATCTGTAGGGTCAGATGAGTGATAGATAAGATTAGAAATGTAGAATAAGGGATGACTATAGAAGGCTTCACCTATCAGTTTTATGGGCTTGACTTTGTTTTTGTGAATAGCGAGAGGTCACAAAAGTGTTTGGGTAGGGAAATGATACAATTATATCTGTGATTTAGGAGAGTAAAGTGATGGATTAAGTCAGGAAGACACTAGCTAGGAAGTTATAATAAAGAAAACTTGTGAGAATGTGTTTGAGATAAGATAGTGGATAGTAGACACTTTGCTTGGAAAGAGAGTAATATATGACCAAAAAAAAAAAAAAAAAAGATATTGTCACAGGGTATAATGCATGCTTAAATATAAGGGATGACTAGGAATATGGAAGGGTAAATATTGATGCTGATTTTAATTTTAAGTGCCTGGAAAAATAAATGTCCTTAGAAAATACAGAAGGAATGGAAAAGTTGGAAGTCTGATGAGGTGATGTGCTTTATATATGTTATGTTTGAGATGCTTCTGGGTCATTAATAAATGCTAATCAGACAGATATACATTTTGTACTGCACTTCAGAAGAGAATTAAGGTTTGAGCAATGTATTGTTGAAGTTATGGGAGTAGATACAATTAAAAATAGAATTAATAGCATGAAAATACGATTAAGAACAGAACATTGAGGTATACCTTAGTTAAGAAATGCACAGAAGAGGACTCCACAAGAAAGACAGAAGAATATTCAAAGAGAAAATGAGAGAAGAAAAAAGGATGAGAAGAACATCACAAGAATTATTGAAAAATGGAATGTAGGAATGAAGGGGTGTCAAAGATACTGAATTATACAGATAAATCGATTAGGATGAGAATTAGGAAGGTCATGGTAACTGGTGTTTTGTAATGACTTTATAGTATTTATAGCATGCCAGATGTTGAACTCAGAATGAAAGGAGTTGGGAAAAAACAAAGGGCAAATATGCAGCAAATGTAGACTACTTATTGGAGAAATTTTATAATAACTGAAGGTTTACAGGGATTGAGGAGAACAGAAGAGTCTTTATATAGTTGCTGCAGTGGATTCAGTAAAGATAATTATTTAGAAATGGAAAGAAAGAATTGAAATTGGGGGTGCACTTGAAATTTTGTATTATGGATATTTAGTGTATCTAATCATAATATTGATGAATCTTTCTTGAAGCAACATGCTCAAATCAGGAGAGATTTTTTTTTAATTTTTTTATTGTTATGTTAATCCCCATACATTACATCATTAGTTTTAGATATAGTGTTCCATGATTCATTGTTTGTGCATAACACCCAGTGCTCCATGCAGAACGTGCCCTCCTCAATACCCATCACCAGGCTAACCCATCCTCCCACACCCCTCCCTTCTAGAACCCTCAGTTTGTTTTTCAGAGTCCATCGTCTCATCAGGAGAGATTTTTTAAATGGTTTCTTGGATTAATTTAAGATTGGGGTTCAGCATGGTAGATATAATGCAAAGTCAAAGAACTTAGAAAGTTCAGGGAATTGGTGAGAATGTAATTGAAACATTTGGCATAGGATTCTAGATGGGTAGCAAGACCAATAAGACGCTGAGCAAGTTATTAAAATGTGATAATATAGCAATCAGAGAATGAGGAGAAGCACAATTAGGGCAACAAGGAAATTCCATGCAATGACAAGGTTTAAGATGACATGTGAGGTGGAATAGAGATAGAAGTTATTTAGCTAAAAGCATTATTATAATACCATTATAAGGAAGAAGTTTTGTTATATGAAAGCTTTCAAGAAATTAAATTAGTAGAGCATTATGAAGTAGCCTCTAAAATTTATATTTTATTATTTTTAAACAACAAACATTTACTTCTCACAATTCTGGAGACTGGAAAGTCCAAGATCAAGGTATGGATAGTCTAGTGAGAGCAGGCTTCCTGGCTTATAGATGGCCACCTTCTCACTGTGTCTTCACATGGCCAAAAGCATATTTTATTAATTTTGTATCTTATAATATCAAATCTTCTTTGTGATCATGTGATGGTTTCTGAATGAAATTTTAAAGCCTAACTTAAAACTTTCCAAAGGAATGGGTAAAAGTAGTAAGATACATTGAATATACCACTAAAATACTATAAGACTGATTAATCTGAAAATCAGTAACTTGTGTGATTCTCTTTTGATTAAAAATCTTAAGCATCTAGAGGGCTTCTGGGTAAGATGGCAGAGTAGGAGGAGCCTAAACGCACCTCATCTCACAGATACAACTAGATAACACTCACATCAGTGTAAATAACTCAGAAAATGACACAAAGATTAGCAGAACAAACTCCACAACTAAATGTGGAGAAGAGGCCACATTGAAGATGGTAGGGAATGTGGAGACCTGGATGGGAGCCAAACAGACCAACAGGACTGTCCACAAGAGGGAGGGATGCCATGGGCCAGGAGAGGGGAGAGAAACAGACCCTCATACCAGAGATCCCACATGGGAAAGATCCCCATAAACTTTGGCTTTGAAAACAAGAGGGACTGAATTTTGTGGATTTTTACAAGCAGCAGGATTTAAAACCTAGAACTTTAAAAATCAGCAAGCTCAGCTCTAGGAGAGCTGGTGGGATGAAAGGAAACCAAATCCCCCATCCTTAAAGAGATAGCACAATAAACAGCCAGAAGAGATACAGTATAGAAGCAGCAGTTTGAAAAATGCCTGGGGAATATGGGAGGGAGATTTGTGTACTAATCTCAGAGGTGTGCTGGAAGGGCAAAGATCCTTGGGATACTTCTCCAGGAACAAAGAAACTGGCAGGTACTATTTCCACCCCTTGCCCCCTAGCATAAACACATGGCCACCTGTAGGAACCAGCACATGTGGACACTCACTACCTAACTTGCTAACACTGCACATCCTGTACCCCCCCACACACTTCAACAGATACACCTCCTTCACTATGCTCTTGGCCGCAGCCCATCCAAAGTGAGACCACAGGCCTGGCAGTGTGCAAGCAGCCAGAACAGTGGCCAGCACCACTCCAAAGGACTCTTGCCCCCAGGGGAAAGGGAAAGATAACTACACACACCAAGAGACTGAAGTCCCAGCAGTGGGCTGGGGGAAAATAGCTGGTTTGATTGCAGGCCCCACCCATCAATGAAAGCTTCACAGGGAAAGTCCCCTACGGTTTTGTGCTACTGCATCTCTGGCAAATGCTTGGTCTGGCTCAACTTAAGCCCAAGGCAGCCCCAGACTGGCCGAATAACTCCACAGGTACAAAGTACTGCCCACAACAGGCAATGGGAGCCACTGCAGGTGACTGGACTGAAGGAAAAAGTGGCTTAACCCCAACAGCAGAGCACATGCAAAACACAGGAGATACCCCTGAAGCACCAAGTTCTGGTGAACAGGGGGCATTGTACTGCAGGGCACTACAAGACCTCTGCTTCATACGGCCACTAGTTTCAAGAGAGCAGACGACATGGCTGACTTTCCTAACATTCAGTAATGCAAAGAGTAGACAAAATGAGGAGACAGAGGAATATATCCCAAATGAAAGAACAAGACAGAATCACAACAAGAGACCTAAGTGAAACAGAGTTAAGTAATATGCCTGAGAGAGAATTTAAAGTAATAATCACAAAGATACTCACTGGACTTGAGAAAAGAGTGGAGGACATCGGTGAGATCCACAGCAAAGAGATAGACAACATAAAAAAGAACCAAAGATCTGCACTCTGAAAATTATAGAACACTTATGAAAGAAATGAAAGAGGACACAAAGAAATGGAATGACATTTCATGCTCATGGATCGGAAGAATACTGTTAAAATGTCTATACTACCCAAAGCAATCTGCACATTTAATGTAATCCCAATCAAAATATCACCAGCATTTTTCACAGAGCTGGAACAAACAATCCTAAAATTTGTATGGACGTGCAAGAGACCCTGAATACCCAAAGCAACTTTGAAAAAGAATGCAAAGCTGGAGGTATCACAATTCCATACTTCAAGTTATATTACAAAGCTGTAGTGATCAAGACACTATGGTACTGGCACAAAAACAGACACAGACTCCAGAAATAGACCCACAACTATATGGTCAACTAATCTTTGACAAAGCAGGAAAGAATGTCCAATGAAAAAAAGACAGTCTCTTCAACAAATGGTGTTGGGAAAACTGGACAGCAACACACAGAAGAATGAAACTGGACCACTTTCTTACACCATACACAAAAATAAATTCAAAATGGATGAAAGACCTAAATGTGAGACAGGAAACCATCAAAATCCTAGAGTAGAACACAGGCAGTGACCTTTTTGACCTTGGCAGTAACAACTTCTTACTGCACACATAGCTGGAAGCAAGGTAAACAAAAACAGAAGTAAACTATTGGGATCTCATCAAAATAGAAAACTTCTGCATACTGAAGAAAACAATCAACAAAACTAACAGGCAACCTACTGAATGCGAGAGGATATTTGCAAATTATATATCTGATGAAGGGTTAGTATCCAAAATATATAAAGAACTTATCAAACTCAACACCCAAAAAATGAATAATCCAATTAATAATGGGCAAAAGACATGAATAGACATTTCTCCAAAGGAGACAAACAGGTGGTCAATAGACATATGAAAAGGTACTCAACATCACTCGTCATCAGGGAAATGCAAATCAAAACCACAATAAGATATCACTTCACATCTGTCAGAATGGTAAAAACAAAACATAAGGAAAAGCAAATGTTGGGGAGGATGTGGAGAAAAAGGAACCTTCTTGTACTGTTGATGGGAATGCAAACTGGTACAGCCACTGTGGCTAACAGTATGGAGGTTCTTCAAAAAATTAAAGTACAATTACCATATGATCCAGTAATTCCATTACTGTGTATTTACCCAAAGAAAATGAAAACCTTAGTTCAAAAAGATACACACGCCTCTGTTTATTGCAGCATTAGTTATAATAGCCACACTATGGCAGCAGCTCAGTGTCCATTGATAGATGAACTGATAAAGAAGAGGTGGCATATATATACAATGGAATATTATTCAGCTATAATAATGAAATCTTGCCATTTGCAACAACACGATGTATCTAGAGAGTATAATGGTTAGCAAAATAAGTCAGCCAGAAAAAGACAAACACTATATGATTTCACTCATATCTGGAATTTAAGAAACAAATCAAATAAATTAAAAAGAGAGAGAGACCAAAGAACAGACTCTTAACTATAGAGAACAAACATGGTTACCAGAGGGGAGGTGGGGAAGGATGGGTGACCTAGGTGAAGGGGCTTGAGGGTACACTTGTCTTGATGAACACTGAGTAATATATAGAATTGTTGAATCACTGTATTGTACACTTGAAAATAATATAACACTGCATGTTAACTATACTTGTATTAAAAATAAGAAAATGAAAACACCAGAAAGTATAAAATAGTTTTTAACCTAAATAAATAAATAAAGTAATTAAATTAAAACAAACAAACAAGGAAATCTTAAGCATCTATTCTGTTCTAGGTGTTGAGGATACCATGATGAGTATCTTTTCCTCAAGTTACTGGTTCTTATTAAAGCAATGTATCAGCTCCTAAATTAAAAAATATATACATATAAAAAATACATGTTCTTCTTTTGATTTAAAAAGGTAGAAAATGCAAACAAGCATAAACAAGATAATAAAATATTGCTTATAAGACTCTAAGCTGCTATGGCCCTTTGGAGCTCTCTGACCCAGACTTTCCACCATGCTGCTGAGTGACATTACCTAGACGCCTAAGCCCTCCCCTGATCCCTTTCTACCCCAGGGAGTTCCTTCCTTCCCTTCCTCTTCTGAATAAATAACCCTTTGCCTTAGCCTCTGGCTAAGACTGCTTGTGAGGGACTTCTCAGGAAACCCTGTCCAAAGGCCACCCAGTATGCTGTTTTGTGTTACTGTCTCTTGTGGTCATATCTTTTCCTTTATCAGCCTCAAATTTCTCAAACTCCTCACAGAACATAAAAACATGCATTCAAAGACACACAGAGACAATTAAACTTGTAAAACTTGAACTGCAAATTTAATTACATATATTATATATGAAGATGTGTATGAATTAAAAGTATGTGCAAAAAGTGAAGAGTATGACAAAGCTTTATGAATATATATTTGTAGAAATATCTGTGTAATTTGTAATGAAAGATATTATTTTCTCCGTGTTTTGAGGTTTTGAGGTAATGGTTAAAGGCAAAATTTAAAAATATTTTCTGGTCTCCGCAGACCTATCTCTATAGCCATCACTTATTTGGGGAAAAAGGAGAACAAAGTAAAAATAGGCTTTCTCAAAAATGAACTTTTGGGACTTCATCAAGCTAAAAAGCTTCTGCACAGCAAAGGAAATAGTGAACAAAACAAAGAGGCAACCCACAGAATGGGAGAAGATATTTGCAAATGACACTACAGATAAAGGGCTGGTATCCAAAATCTATAAAGAACTTCTCAAACTCAACAGCCAAAAAACAAATAATCAAGTCAAAAAGTGGGCAGAAAAGATGAACAGACACTTCCCTGAAGAAGACATACAAATGGCTACCAGACACATGAAAAATGTTCATCATCATTAGCCATCAGGGAAATTCAAATCAAAACCACATTGAGATACCACCTTAAACCAGTTAGAATGGCAAAAATGGACATGGAAAGAAACAACAAATGTTGGAGAGGTTGTGGAGAAAGGGGAACCCTCTTACACTGTTGGTGGGAATGCAAGTTGGTACAGCCACTTTGGAAAACAGTGTGGAGGTGCCTCAAAAATTTAAAAATAGAGCTACCCTATGACCTAGCAATTGCACTACTGGGTATTTACCCCAGACACAGATGTAGTGAAAAGAAGGGCCATATGCACCCCAATGTTCATAGCAGCAATGTCCGCAATAGCCAAACTGTGGAAAGAGCCAAGATGCCCTTCAACAGATGAATGGATAAAGAAGATGTGGTCCATATATACAATGGAATATTACTCAGCCATCAGAAAGGATGAATACCCAACTTTTACATCAACATGGATGGGACTGGAGGAGATTATGCTAAGTGAAATAAGTCAATCAAAGAAAGTCAATTATATGGTTTCACTTATTTGTGGAACATAAGGAATAGCATGGAGGACATTAGGAGAAGGAAGGGAAAAATGAGGCGGGGAATTGGAGGGAGAGATGAACCATGAGAGACTATGGACTCTGAGAAACAAACAGCATTTTAGAGGGGAGGGGGGAGGGGGAATTGGTTAGCCCCGTGATGGGTATTAAGGAGGGCACGTAGTGCATGGAGCACTGGGTGTTATATGAAAACAATGGATTGTGGATCACCACATCAAAAACTAATGATGTATTGTATGGTGACTAACATAACATAATAAAATTTAAAAAAAAACAGGCTTTCTCCTCTCACATCCAGATTAGCATTGACTAGTTCCATGTTTCACATAATCGGAATAATATTGTGTTTATATTTCCAAAAAAATAACTTAAATAATTTCATAAAATTCTTGCCACCTTGATTTTGAGGAATAAGCATATGATTAGTTTTACTATTCCAAATGTATAGGATAAAAAAGGGAGACAACAAACAGCCAAAGATGTCTCACAGATTTACAATTCTATTTACTGTTCAAGATCAGTAATAAAATGATGATTGGCCAAACAGACACACACAGACAGACACACACACACACAATATTTTCTGTTCTCTTAGTATCTTTGTTTGGCACTCCTTTTATTGCTCTTTTAAAACTTGTTTATCTGTAGGATATAAAAATGAAAAGCATATAAATAAATTTTTGACAGAAGTTTAGTTATGAACAATAACTTTTTATAATTTAAGATAATACTTGTACTTTGTATGCATAGCTTATGATAAATTAAATGTCCAAGTTTGTTGAATAGAGATCCTGAATTTTACTGATCTAAGTAAATGCTTTATTTCTTTTGTAAGATTTATTTATTTATTTGAGAGAGAGAGAGACCTGGGGGAGAGATAATTCTCAAGCAGGAGCCCCGCTGAGTTCAGAGCCTAATGTGGGGCTCCATCTCAGGACCCTGAGATCATGACCTGAGCTGAAATCAAGAGCTGGCCACTTAACTGACCGAGCCACCTAGGCGCCCCTGAAAATGCTTTATTTCTGATGGTAGACATACTTTATGGACTTTTTTCTTTCTTTCATTCACTTATTCATTCAATAACCAGTGTTATGCTGAAGATAACATGTGTTTGGAATTAGACTTGTGCTCAAATTATAGCTCTGCGTTTACTAATTGTGAAAATTTGGACAAGTCAGTTAACATCATTGAACCTCACTTGCCTTAACCTCCCATTGTTTAATTAGTTGATCAGTCTTATGTGCACTTAGATACTCAAACATCTGTTGAGCACTCAATATGTGCATATGTTATTAGCAAAACATAACTTCCTGGTTTAAGCAGCTCCAAAGCCTACCAAATGAGTTGTTTGGAAAGTGCTTATTAACTAGTAACAGAGTAATGAGATAACAATTATTCTGGTTCTTTTGGGGCACAGTATCCCCAATTTATATAGCTCCTGGCATATATTTGGCAGTTGTCTGCTTTGTTGCCTTCTTTCAAAGGGAGAACTATCAAAACACTAATTTAGGCTGTCACAATGCAAAGGTTTGACAGTCACATGAAGAATAGTCATTAAGGAAAAGGATCAAGACAAGTAAGAAAAGGAATTTAAATGACTGGCTAAACATAGTGAACTTTCTGAGGAATGTAAGATAAAGCCATGACAATTATAATTGTAAGAATTTCTGCTTTTTGCTTGTTTCTGCTTTGGCTTACTCACTCTATTATTACTCTCAAGAAAGAAGAAAGAAAATGATTTAATACATATGCTCATTGTCACAAAGTAGTTTTTGCCAAAAAGGAAAGAGTTTTTTTTTTTCTTCTTGCCTCAGAAATAAGCTAAGCTTTTAAACAAGGATTATTTTTTGGTGATATTTGCCTTTGCTATGGAAACATAAGCTATCTTCTCCTTCTACAGGCAGAATGTTGGGCGGTCAAAACTCTGTACCCCAAAACTCTGGGAACAATTTAAAGGCAGGTTCCTGACCATTTTGAAATTATACCATTTGATATATAGCAAATGCCCCTGCTTACTCTACTGATGATTATTCTCAAGGATTCCCTGAAGTGGACCCTGTTAATTCTTCAAGCCAGGAGTCCAAATTTGTAGGTGAGTATATGTGAATTTGCTCTCTGATGGCTCATTGAGTTTATATGAAGTCAGTGTAAGCTCAGTTCATACAGAAGTACACTATTGCAAACTGACCTCACAACTGGTTATAATTGGTCTCTTTGTTTTTTATAAAGACCTTGGGTTGACTAGATGTAGATATGGAGCTATATACTTCCTGTTAAAGTAAAACCTTCAAGGTAAGGGTGGATGATGATCTATTGGATATAAACTATACACTTATGATTTTTCATGATTGGTATTGAGTTGTTTTGGCTTCTCATCATACTTTAAAAAAAGACTCCTATTACTTAAAATAACCTACAAAGCCTTAGATGATCTAACCTCTGCATGCCTCTTCAACCTCATCCCCATTTTACCCTTTGCTTGCTAAGGCTTAGCTAAATGGACCTTTCTGCCCCTCAGACATACCAAACTCATTCTCTCTTAAGGGCCCTTTCATTTTCATTCTTCCTACTTGGAATACTACATCCTCTGATCTTGAATAGTGTGCTTCTTTTCATCTCAGTCACAGCTCAAGTATTGTTGCCATAGAGAGGCCCCTCCTTGACTACCCAATCTAATGGCATGTTTATTTAATCCCACCCACCACTGACAGTCACTCTATTACATATCTCTTCATGTTAGGTATTTCTTCTATCAAGAATTACTTTTTTACTGTCTGTCTCCTTTTACTAAAATATAAGCCCAGTGAAAGTGAAGTTTTGCTGTCTTATTCACAGATGTATCTTTAACACCTAGAACAGTGTCTGTGTTGTAAGAGACACCCATAAATTTATTGAATGGATAAATAAATTTTGAGAATGACTTACACTGCACCCCCTCAATTTATAAGTTCAAAAGAAGATTAATGTATGTTGGGATCAAGGGTTGGGCCCCAAGAACAAGGACCCTTAAGTCTAATATAGAAAAGGGAGCTTCAGACGTATTCCAATCTCAGACTACAAGAATCATAGCAAAGGAAAGGGTATCAAAAACAACTCTTAATGTAGCTTCCATAATTCTAAACTCCATTAAAATCCTCTACTTTCCTTTCCCCCAATAATGGAAAATTCAAATATAATGGTCCTGAACATGGTTGTTAAAAATAGGTCTTCTTTGAGTCTCTACCACATCATTTTCTTTTCCAATCCATCTTCACATTAGACAGAATGATCTTTTTTTAAAAAAAATGTAAATGCTGTAACATTAACAATAAGTTCCCTTCAGCAGATAACATCCAGAATCATTACCTTAGTTTTAGAATCGGCACAATCTGGCTTTCTACCCTCCACCCACTTTGAACTTCTTTCTGTTTCTGGAATGTGCCGTGGCCTTTCTCTTAGTTTAGGGCTTCACATATGCTATTCCATCAGCTTGAAACAGTTTTTCCTCAGCCTCTTCCCCCTTCTTAACTTATCCTTCAAGTCTCAGATAAAATGTCCCTTTCTCAAATAGGCTTCCCTTACCCTTCAGATGAGTTGAAATCTCTAGTATGAACTCTCACAAGCCCCTGTGCACTCCATCATTATGCTTAACACATTTTATTTTGGATTATAGGATGGAAAGCAGGGAATACATGTGTTTTATTTACTGTTGCATAGTGCCTGGCATAGAACAGGTGCTCAATAATTATTTAAATGAAATTATTTAATGATGTATTTAGAGTTTAATCACTCAGCTCTATGTATACAGTTAGGTTTAATTCAATAACAAGAATTAACTTTAGAAAAGTGATACAGACCTTTTTAAATTTCTTGTACTGCATTCCATATTATTTCCTCTTTTCTCTTATGAAAAAAGCCCTTTTTTCCAAAAACAGGCCTTTGATCAAATTATCTCAGATCTTTGAAACTGCTTCCATTTTAAAATTTTCCTAATCATATCACATCTCTCCCTATCATTCAATTACTTTTCCAGAAAGACCATCTTCCCAGAAAACAATTAAATAGCCAAACAATAATATTTGCTGTGATTCTTCCTATTTCTTTTTTAAAAATCAGAATATAAGTTTCATAAGGGCAGGGAACTTCTCTGTTTTATTCTTTTTTTTTTTTTTACAGTGTTAGAACAGTGCCTGGCACATCATCAGTGCTCACCAAATATTTGTTTAGGGGAAATGCTTCTATCTACCATCCTCGGCCTGGAGTAGAGAAAATCCACAGATTCTTGTTAATACTTGGCCTTCTTCTGGATTTTATAGTTTTAGATTTCTAGAGCCAGACTGTAGCACTTCAGAATCAGTGTAAAAGAACACTAAATTTGGAGGACTCAAAATCCTCTGGGCTGATATCAAAGTTGTTTTAGCCTCATGGTCACCATGTGTTACTTTTTTTTTTTTAGATGCAGAAAAAGCATTTGACAAAGTACACCATGTGTTACTTACATCAAACAAGAGTTGTCTCTACTTTGGATTGTGGAATAAATAGTGGAACTAAAGCATCAGTGCTGGTTTAGATCTTTACAATAGCTGAACATATCAGTTCTGTTGCATGTTGGTGTATTTTGTTAATCTTATTTTCATCAAAGATAAGCTCCATTGCAAATTGATCGATGTACCTATTAGAACTTCCCTTATGTGGTGTGCCACAACTTTTATGTATTCAGCTAGTACTTTTTCATCAAGATTAACTCATATTTTATACTGTGAGTACACATTTTTTCAAAAAGGAAATATCAGTGGTCTAAGTTCATAGGATATTTGGTGCTTTAAAATATAGTACATTCATTTATGTGACTTTCAGCAATCTTGTATAATCTAGTGAAACAATATTTGCTTTCACAGTCAATTCTCTCTCATCTGCTGCCCCCGAATGAAAAGATCAACACAGCTAAATCCTGGAAATATTGCTTATCTCTACTATGAAAGGATCTTCCACCATACTGAAAAACAGTGAGCAGATAAATATACATGCTTTATTTTATTTAAATAGGAAGATAGATGGATCTTAGGATGTACCTACATTGTATTGAAATAGTTCCTTGTACATGATATTGTCTAGAGGCTGTGTTGAAACTATTGTAGACCTGACAAGGTTTTAAACTTTTCAGTTGTGTCTAAATGCATTTTTTAAAAAGATTTATTTATTTATTTAAGAGAGAGAGAGATGGGGAGAGAGAGAGGCATGGGGGGAGGGGCAGAGGGAGGGAGAGAGAGAGAATCCAAGCAGACTCCCAGCTGAGCATGGAGTCCAATGTAGGGCTGCATCTCGTAACCCCAAGATCACCACCTGAACCAAACTCAAGAGTTGGACGCTCAACTGAGTCACCCAGGCACCCCTAAAAGTAATTTTTAAAGTAAACTATGATAAACTTGTTTTTTTAAATTAATTTATTATTATTTTATTATTAACATATTTTATTATTAACATATAATGTATTATTTGTTTCAGGGGTACAGGTCTGTGATTCATCAGTCTTACACAATACATAATGCTCACCCAACACATACCCTCCCTAGTGTCCATCACCCAGCCACCCCATCCCCCCACCCCCCTCCCCTCCAGCAACCCTCAATTTGTTTGCTGAGATTAAGAGTCTCTTATGCTTTGTCTCCCTCTCTGGTCTCATCTTGTTTCATTTTTTTCCTCTCTTCCCCTATGATCCTCTGCCTTGTTTCTTAAATTCCACATATCAGTGAGATCATATGATAATTGTCTTTCTCTGATTGACTTATTTCACTTAGCATAATACCCTCTAGTTCCATCCATGTCATTGCAAATGGTAAGATTTCATTTTTTTGATGGCTGTGTAATATTCCATTATATATATATATATATATATATATATATATATATATATATGCCACTCTTCTTTATCCATTCATCTGTTGATGGACATCTAGGCTCTTTCCATAGTTTGCTTATTGTGGACATTACTGCTATAAACATCGGGGTGCACGTGCTCCTTCGGATCACTACATTTGTATCTTTGGGGTAAATACCCAGTAGTGCAATTGCTGGGTCATATAGTAGCTCTATTTTCAACTTTTTTGAGGAACCTCCATATGGTTTTCCAGAGTGGCCGCACCAGCTTACATTCCTACCAACAGTGCAGGATAGTTCTCCTTCCTCCACATCCTCACCAACATCTGTCTTTTCCTGACTTGTTAATTTTAGCCTTCTGACTGGTGTGAAGTGGTATCTCATTGTGGTTTTGATTTGGAGTTCCTTGATGCCGAGTGATGTTGAGCACTTTTTCATGTGTCTGTTGGCCATTTAGATGTCTTCTTTGCAGAAATGTCTGTTCATGTCTTCTGCCCATTTCTTGATTGGATTATTTGTTCTTTGGGTGTTGAGTTTGAGAAGTTCTTTATAGAGTTTGGATACTAGCCCTTTATCTGATATGTCATTTGCAAATATCTTCTCCCATTCTGTAGGTTGCTTTTTAGTTTTGTAGACTGTTTTGTTTGCTGTGCAAAAGGTTTTTATCTTGATGAAGTCCCAATGGTTCATTTTTGCTTTGGTTTCCCTTGCCTTTGACGATGTGTCTACTAAGAAGTTGCTGCAGCTGAAACTTCGTTTTTAATATAAAACTTTTTCAAAACATAGTCTAAAATTTTGTGCATTCATAATATTGTGTGTTATGTTGTTAAGGGATAATTTGATTCAAAATATATAAGTATATGTAAAATATTATCTTAAAGGGCAAGGAGTTAGTATTAGAAAGGGAAAATTACCCTTTTTTTGGATGAAAGGCTGTCACAGCAGCAAACACATTTATTTATAACCTTTCCTTTCCATTTCATTTTTCAATGGTAGAGGAAAATTGTGGGAATTCATAATAATGACTGGGATGCTAGAAAAACAGCATATCTTCTCTTTGATAGGATTTGGAAATACTCTGGTCTCTTGTTAGAAAGCCATAATTTCGAGATTTTTTTTTCCCAGACAGGCCCAAAAGTTTGTAATGATGCAGTGGACTTTATTTTTTTTTCCATCCTAAATTAAAAATTCTCATTCTCAATCCTGAGAGTAAGAACAAAGAGAACATAAGTTAAAAATTAGCCTATTGGTCCAGGATTACTAACAATGAATGGAATCTTAGATAAAATTTTATATTTATTTAAATCTTATTTTATGTGTGTGTCACCATTTTAAAATTTTTTTAAAAAAAGAAGTCACCATTTAAAAAAAAAAGTGCACGTTAGTGGTTAAGCCTATGTATTTTAAGAAGATGTCCATCATTTGCAATAATATTAAAGTTAGAAATTATGCCATCCCTTACATTTTCTGTCTATGAGAACCTTGGCTATGGTAAGCATTGCTCTTTGGCAATGACAGTACAATTAACACATCCAACTAACTGGTGATAATTTATCTAAATTTCCAGCAAAGTGCCTTATTGGTAATAGCCTGTTGAAATCAAGTTTAATAAAGACAGTACTCAAGTATTTTCCCCTCCCAAGAGCAGTAGTTATTAGAATAAATAATTTCCAAGCCATTTTTACTTCATAGGGTTTCCTTCTTCATGTGAATCCAACTTGTGAAAGTACTTGGCTCATTCGTTTCAAATTACCTGGACTACTTTTCCCTACCATTGTCATTCTTTTACATCACTTTCGTCAAAATCGCATTTAATAGTCTAGGAAAAGACTAATAAAACTAGACAAAATTCTTACCCTCTTTCTCGCCTTTTGTCTTTATATACATATACATAGGTATATACCTATATATACATATACATAAACAAATGAGGGTTTATGAGAATTTAAAAAAATATATATGTTAAAATTTGAATTTCTGGATAAAATGGGCAGTTTTCTAGAAGAAAATACAAATTGCTAAAGTGTTTCCAGAATAAAAACACAAAATAGACCAATAACTATAAAGGAAGTTGGGAAAAGAAAAGTTTAAAGGAATTGCCTGAAAGATAACTCAGGTCCAAACGATTTTATGGCTAATTTGTCTTAAACCCTTAAGAAACTGGAAATTCCTGCACTTTTAAAATTTATATTACCAGAAAATAAACTCTTCAAGGCCACAAAGTTCATTTTCACACCTAGCGTAACAGCATAACTCTGATGCATTACTTTGACAAAGATAACTCTTATCACAAACAAATTACAGTCTAATCTCATTTATGAATATACGTGTATGGGCATGTGTGTGTTTATAAACATATGTATGCCTACTAAACAATGAAATAATATAGGTGAGTATTATATAGTCGTGGAGCTCTAGAAGGATATTGTAAACATGACTTCTAAAGAAAAAACTATATAAGAAAAATTAAATAATTGATTGCATACAACTTAAAAACAAATTCAATGAATATCATTAAAAGAAAAAATAACAAACTTGAAAAATAATTGAAAAATAAATAACAGATGAAGGGTTAATATTTTCAATATATGAATATCACATGCATACCAATTAGAAGACATGAAGCATTTTAGGAGAAAACTGAACAAGGGACATAAAGATAAAATTTATAAATACTATCAATCTATGAAAACATGTTTAACCTCCAAATAAATCAAAATCCAAATTAAATAATGAAATCATTTTTTTCTGGCAAGCTAGGAAAAGATTTTTAATATACAGCTAGTTCTGGTGAGAATATTATAAAATTGGCACTCATGTACACTGACAATGAAGTGTAAATCAGTGCAAATTATCTTGAGGGAAACTTGGCAATATGTATGAAGAGTCTTAAACAGCTTTACTCCTATGACCTAGTAAATCCACAGATTGGAAATTAAAGAAATAATCAGACACATGTAGAATGACATATTAAAAGGATGTTTACTACAACATTATTTTAGTAGTAAACATTTGGAATCACCTAAAAAACAGAGCACAGAGGATCATAGGAGAAGGGAGGGAAAACTGGGAAGTAATCAGAGAAGGAGACAAACCACGAGAAACTCTTAACTATAGGAAACAACCTGACGGTTGCTGGAGGGGAGGTGGTTGGGGGGATGGGGTAATTTGGTGATGGGCATTAAGGAGGGCACCTGATGTGATGAGCACTTGGGATTATATGCAACTGGTGAATTATTGAACTCTACATCTGAAACTAATGATGTACTATATGTTGGCTAATTGAATTTAAATAAATAAGAAAAAGACAGGATTCACCCACAAGCAGGCAAAAAAAAAAAAAAAATGAAATCATCTTAAATATCTAAAAATTGGGAATTATTTAAATAAACTATGATGCATCCAAATGATGGAATATCAATGCCATTAAAAAAGCAGGTTTTAAAATCATATTTAGTGACATGGGAAATTTACATGATTTAATTTTATGTGAATAAGGCAGAATACAAAGCAGAAATTGAAAGATTTTATGGCATTTATATATACATCAATATATAGAGAATGCTAAGTATATACAGTTTTTAACAGTGTTTATGTCTATGGTGGGATTTTGAGTAATTTTTATTTTTCTTAGGTTTTCTCTATTGTCTAAATTTTCTACAATGGATATGTTCTACTTTCTATTATTTAAAAAATAATGACTCAGAATGTTTATATTGAATTCTTGAAACTAATTCCTCTATGATAATCTCATTAAAGAAACATTTTATTAATCCATTCATAGCCTACCTTCAACCAGTGAGATACTCAAAATTTGTTAAAACTCAGTAGACATAAGGAGAATAATACTTTAAAAATCTGAAAGCCCTCAAAGCAGCAAAGGGTCAGCTTGAATAAATATTATTTATAATATATTGGTGAAGACCAAGTACAGGTAAGAAAAAGATAAATTCAACAAATAAGCACATTAATTATATCCATCATCATAAAGGAATTAGTGCAGTTTTTTAGATGGCTATTTGAGAGATCACATTTTACTAGTTCCTGGGCCTTTTGTTTTTCATTTAGCTTTCTCCTTTTTTATGATGCATTAAATTTTTTCAACAGATACACTGTTGTAAGGATTTTATCACTTAGCACTGTATTTTCAGGAGTAAGCCCACTAGACCATGCATTCAAGGTAATTTTATTTATATCTGTGAAGTATAATTGAAGAATTGCATTTTCAAAGTTGGAAGATCCTAGCATGAACCTTGGTCAACTGGGATGCAATCCTATTTAATAGTGCCATTGATAGCATTCATTTAAAACTCCAATGCCAAATTCTGGGGGGGAAGAGACCTTGAATGAAATTAGTTTCTAAAGGAACAAGGAAGATAACACGTGGGGATTCTTTCTCTCAGAACTGATGACAAACTTAAAATGTCAGATCTTCCTGCATTTAAATAGCACATCCATTGAAAAAAAAATGAGCTATTCTTGTATAGCATAACACACACACACACACACACACACACACACACACACACACACACGGTGTTAGTCATAGAGCTTCCAGAGGACAAGTACCTA
Organism: Phoca vitulina; assembly: GCF_004348235.1. NCBI lineage: Eukaryota > Metazoa > Chordata > Mammalia > Carnivora > Phocidae > Phoca > Phoca vitulina. The sequence goes on from NW_022589760.1 coordinate 2,253,474, forward strand.
TTTTTATCTTTTTTTTATATTACCACAAAATAGGCTGAAATGTACCCTACAAAATGGCTTTTACAACATTGGCACAGAGAGGAAAAATGGCCAAAGTGATTTGATTAAAGTTCCAAAATTATGAGATTATAATATAATTTATTTATCAGTATTTTTTTTTTAAGATTTTATTTATTTATTTGACAGAGAGATAGCGAGAGCAGGAACACAAGCAGGGGGAATGGGAGAGGGAGAAGCAGGCTTCTTGCCGAGCAGGGAGCCCAATGTGGGACTCGATCCCAGGACCCTGGGATCATGACCTGAGCCGAAGGCAGACACTTAACGACTGAGCCACCCAGGCACCCTATTTATCAGTATTTTAACTTTAGCCCTTTAAAATAAAAAGTGCAAAGCTATAGGGCATAATGAAGTCACTTATTCCCATTACAAAGACTGAGTCACACCTATTTACTATACAAATTAATTGGTACAACATAGAATTTAAAAGTATTTACCTGTCCTGAGAAAGATAATTTTTTAAAAGATTTTATTTATTTATTTGAGAGAAAGAGTTTGAGCGCACAAGCAGGGGGAGGGGCAGAGGGAGGGGGAGAAGCAGACTCCCCTCTGAGCAAGGAGTCTGATGCCAGGGCTTGATCCCAGGACCCTGAGATCACTACCCAAGCTGAAGGCAAACGCTCAACTGACTAAGCCACCCAGGCACCCCACAAAGATAATTTTGTAGGTGGCTACAATTTGAAGCATGCATTATGTTTTTCCTTCACAGAACAAGAGCAAAGTGAAAAACATGATTAGCACTGAAGTGAAATGATCAAGAAGCGTATTTTAAGATCAACATAGTTTATCTTTTCTCATTATGCTAATAATAAAAAGCTGGTGTAGACAAATACAGGAGCCACATTATCTTCTTGCATGGACAAATTTTTGTGGAATATGAAAGTGTGTGTGTGTGTGTGTGTGTGTGTGTGTGTGTAGAGGACAGGAAAATAGAGGAGGAGAGGAAGGACATTTGAAAGAGAGAATCAGCAGGGAGCAAGGAATGCAGGGGAGGGTAGAAGGATTAAATGATAAGGATCCACTCAGGCTATTGTTTTCTTAAATCAACTAAACAGCTGTATCTAGAATAATCATCAAATCATCAGGTCAGGCCAAGGATTTGTGTTTTAGTCACTGTAATATATAGTGAAAACTTCATATCTTCCTTGGTTCTTACTGCATCTAATGCTACTAGGTAAAATATCTTTCAATGGCTACCTTAGCCATTGTTGTTTTATAGTTTCCAAAAGTCAATCGGCAAAGTACCATTCCAAGAGCCCACAGGTATGATAGTGTGAAAGTAAGTAGTTTGGAACCTAAAAAGGTAGGTGGATGGATTGAAACTGAGTTTTGAGGACAATGGAAGTGAAGTGTAAATGCCAAATTGATTCTAATATTGATTCAATTTCATCCAATGGATTGGGTACATGCACCACTCTTGACATCTCAGGTGTGTTGAGCGCTTATGTGAGACTCATTTGGATCAGAATTTAGGAAGATGTCCAATTTCTCCCTCTCTCTCTCTCTCTCTCTCTCACACACACACACACACACACACACACACACACATTTTCTTCAACTCAGCTGTGTGAGAGAAGACATGCTTCCAGAATATATTATAGTAGGGAGATAATATGGAGAGAAGGCAAGCAGAACAAATAGAAAAAGTTCTACAAATAGTTTTGGTCAACCTCTTTATGTATCTGAGTTATACATTCTTTCCTTTCAACCTCTCTTCTCCCCATGCTAACCATTCAATGGGATGTGTTCTCTTATCCTTGTGATATAGAGACCAGTAGCAGAAAGTAGGGATAGATTAGAAAAAAAAAAAAGGTCACAGCACTGATAATTTGGAAAAGGGACATTTTTTACTTTGGTATAATCAGAAAGTTCAGTTCAACAAGTATTTTTGTGTGTGTATGTCTATTATATTTCAAGGCAGTGTTGGGAACTAAGGGTGCCAATGTTGCTCATTTATATCTTGATAATCTAGCACATTGTCTTACACATAGTAAATTCTCAATAAATGTTAAATAAATAAACAGAAGTGTATGATAGGCATTATGGGATCAGAGAAGAGGGCAAATCACAGCTGGTGATTTGGGGTGAGCTTTTTGGAAGGGATGATGGCTAAACTGAATCTTATTAACAATTTAGCCCAGTTTAAAAAAAAATGGTAGGCTCTAGTTAAAAAGAATAGCATAATAGTAGGTAAAAATGCATGAAATAAAATGTTGGATATTAAAAAAATATAAGAATTTTGGTAATACCAGATATATTTCAACAACACTGGGGGAAGGAGGAAGATGGCAGTAGAGTAGGAGGACCTTAGGCTCATCTTGTCCCACAAATACAAGATAACTATCAAATCATCCTAAATACCCCAGAAATTGATCTGAACACTGACAGAACAAACTCCACAACTAAAGGGAGAGAAGAGGCCACATTGAAGAAGGTAGGAAATGCAGAGACATGGTTTAGGGAAGACATGGATCATGGGTGCTCCAGAGAGGAGGGAGCCATAGTCACAGAGAAGGGGAGAGAGAGGAGCACACAGGGGGATGCAAAAAGAGATTTCCCCAAAGCCACTGGTTTGGAAAATGAGAGGCGCTGAACTTTGTAAATTCTTGCAACCAGTGGGACTTAAAGCCTGGACTTTTAAAGGACAGGGGGCTTGTCTGAGATAGAATCTGGAGCGCACTGCCCTGCTCCTGGATAGAAGGCAGGCAAACAACCTGGGGGAACACAACATGGAAACTTCACATCACTATGTGCAGAATGCCTGGGGGACAGAGGGGGCTTATACACTTTTCTCCAAGTGGATCCCTAAGAGGCAGTGTTCATGGAGAAAACTCTCTGGAGAAGAAAAGGAGCTGGCTAGTGCTATTTCCCTCCCCTGTCCCTCAGTATAAACACAGAACAACCTGTAGGAGGCAGTGCAGTGCTGACACTGGCTGCCTAACTTGCTTACACCCCCTTCTCTCTAGCAGGACTGCCTTCCTCAGTCAACCTTGCCTTAGTCACTGCACTGCAGGCACCCCTCCCCCTGAGAAGACCAGCCCAAACCCCAGCCCACACCTTGTCTCTCAACCAGAGTTCTGCAGGGCCTTAGTTCTGGTGGAGTTGGTGTCAGGTCTCATTTAATAAGCAGTCCAGAGCATGCCTACTTAAAACTCACCACTTTCAGCCCAGTGACCAAACACTGCCCACAGTATACTGGCTCTCCTTAGAGCCTCTGCAGAAGACTGGCCTGAAGGATAGAGCACCCAGAACACAACAGCAGAGCACAAAAAATACATACCAGAAACACTCCCTGAAGTGCCAGGCCCTGGGCATTACATGACCTCTTCTTCATAAGGTCATTACTTTTAGTAGCAGGTGATATAATTGTTTTTGTTTTTTTTTAACACAGAGAAGAAGGCAGAGACTCAAACAAAATGCCAACATGAAGGAATTTTTCCAAATGGAAGAACAAGATAAGACCACAGCCAGAGATTGAAACCAAAGAGATATAAGTAACATGCCTGATGGAGAATTTAAAGCAATGATCATAAGGGTATTCACTGGGCTTGAGAAAAGAATGGAAGACATCAGTGAGACCTTTACCACAAAGACAAAATAGTTAAAAAAGAATCAATCAGGGGTGCCTGGGTGACTCAGTTGGTTAAGTGTCCAACTCTTGGTATTGGCTCAGGTCATGATCTCAGAGTTGTGGGACTGAGCCCTGTGTTGGGATCTGTGCTCAGTGTGGTGCTTGTTCCTCTCCTTATGCTCCTCCTTCTGCTCTCTTTCTTTCTCTCTCTAAAATAATAAATAAATAAACTCTTATAAAAGAAACAAAGATGAAGAGTGCAATAAGTAAGATTGGAAACAGACTTAATGGAATGAACAACAGGCTGGAAGAAGGACAGGAACAAATAAGTGACCTAGAAGACAAAGTAATGGAAAGAAATGAAACCAAACAAAGGAGAGAAAAAAGGGAATTATGCAACACAAAAACAGACTTAGGGGAACTCAGTGACTCCATCAAACATATTAAAATTTGTATTGTAGCAGTCCCAGAAGAAGAGAGAGGAAAGAGGGCAGAAAATTTATTTGAAGAAATAATAGCTGAAAACTTCCCTAATCTGGAGAAGGAAAGAGACATTCATATCCAGAAGGCACAGAGAACTCCCATCAAAATCAACAAAAGCAGGCCAACAACAAGATATATTGTAATTAAATTTTCAAAATAGAGTGATAAAGAAAAAAATCTAAAAAGCAGCAAGACAAAAGAAGTCCCATAGGGCTAGCTAGAGATTTCTCAATAGAAACACGTCAAGACAGAAGGGAGTAGCATGTTATATTCAAAGTGCTGAATGGGAAAAACCTGCAGCCAAGAATATTCTTCCACCAAGGCTATCATTCAGCATAGAAGGATAGATAAACAGTTTCTGAAACAAAAACTAAAGGAGTTCGTGACCACTAAACCAGCCCTGCAAGAAATATCAAAGTGGGGGCACCTGGGTGGCTTAATCAGTTAAGCAAATGCCCTGGGCTTGGGTCATGATCTCATGGTCCTGGAATTGAGCACCACATTGGGCTCCCTGCTCAGCGGGGAGTCTGCTTCTCCCTCTGCCTCTCTCTCTCCTCCCCCGCTCATGCTCTCTCTCTCTCTCGTGCTCTCTCAAATGAATAAATAACATTTTTAAGAAATGAAATATTAAAGGGGACTCTTTGAGTGCAAGGGAGAGACCAAAAGTGACAAAGACAACAAAGTATCAGAGAAATTCTCCAGAAACAACAACAAAACAAGTCATAAAATGGCAATAAAGACATATCGATCAATAATTCTTCCAATGTAAGTACGCTAAACACACCAAACAAACATAGGGTGTCAGAAGGGATTAAAAAAAAAAGGAAGACCCATCACTATGCTGCCTACAAAAGACCCATTTTAGACCTAAATACACCTGCAGATTGAAAGTGAGGGGATGGAGAAATATTTATCATGTAAATAGTTGTCAAAAGAAAGCTGGAGTAACAATACTTATATCAGACAAAGTGGACTCAAAACTAAGACTCTGACAAGAGACAAAGAAGGACGTTATATAATCATAAAGGGGACAATCCAACAAGAAGACAGAACAATGGTAAATATTTATACCCCCAACATGGAGCACCCAGATATATTAAAAAATTACTAACAAACATAAAGGAACTAATTGATAATAATGTAATAATAGAAGGGGACTTAAACACCCCACTTACATCAGTGGACAGATCATCTAAACAGAAAATCAATAAGAAATGATGGCTTTGAATGACACACCAGACCACATGGACTTAGCAGATATATTCAGAACATTCTATCCTAAATAAAAACAAAACCAAAAGTGAAACAAAACAAAACAAATAACAGAATACATATCCTTTTCAAGTGTACATGGAACACTCTCCATAATAGATCATATATTACATCACAAACACAGACCTCAACAAACACAGAAAGGCTGAGATCATACCTTACATCTTTTCTGACCATTACTCTGTGAAACTAGAAGTCAATCACAAGAAAAAAAATCAGAAAGGGCACAAATACATGGATGTTAAGCAACATGCTACTAAACAATGAATGGGTCCACCAGGAAATCAAAGAAGTTAAAAAAAAAACCATGAAAACACAATGGTCTAAAACCTTGGTGATGCAAGAAGAGTGGTCCTCAGAGAGAAGTATATAACAATACAGGCCTACCTTAAGAACCAAGAAAAATCTCAAATAAACAACTTAACCTTACACCTAAAGGAGCTAGAAAAAGAACAAAACAAAAGGGTAAACACAGCAGAAGGAAGGGAAAAATAAAGATTAAAGCAGAATAAATGATATCGAAATTAAAATAAAAAAAGAACAGACCAATTAACCTAAGACCTGGATGTTTGCAAACATTAATAGAACTTACAAACCCTTAGCCACACTTAATCAAAAAGAAAATGGAAAGGATCCAAATAAATAAAATCACAAATAAGAGAGGAATAATAAGAGCCAACACCACAGAAATACAAACAATTGCAAGAGAATATTTTGAAAACCTATATGCCAAAAATTGGACAACCTGGAAGAGATGAATAAATTCCTACAAACATATAAAATGCTAAAACTGAAACAGGAAGAAAATAGAAAACTTGAACAAATAATCAGCAAAGAAATTAAATCAGTAATAAAAAAAAAAAAAAAAAGTCCAGGGCCATATGGCTTTGTGGGTGAATTCTACCAAACATTTATTTTTTTAAAGATATATTTACTTATTTTTAGAGAGAGAGAACAGAGGGACAGGCAGAGGGAGAGAATCCCAAGCAGGCTCCATGATCAGTGCAGAGCCCTATGCGGGGCTCAGTCTCAGGACCCTGGGATCATGACCTGAGCCAAAATCAAGAGCTGGACACTTAATCGACTGCACCACTCAGGCACCCCTCTACCAAACATTTTAAAAAGACTTGATACCTATTCTTCTTACATTATTCCAAAGAATAGAAACAGAAGGAAACTTCCAAATTCTATGAAGCCAGAATTAACCTGATATCAAAACTAGATAAAGACTCCATTATAAAAGAAAAGTACAGGCCAATATTCCTGGTGAACACAGATGCAAAAATTCTCAATAAAATACTAGCAAACCAAATCCAACAATCCATGAAAAATCATTCACCATGCTCAAAAAGGATTTATTCCTGGATTGCAAGAGTGCTCCAATATTCCCAAATCAATCAATGTGATACATCACATCAATAAGACAAAGGATAACAATCATATGATCATTTCGACAGATACAGAAAAAGCATTTGTAAAAGTATAACATCCACTCATGATAAAAACCCTCAATAGCATAGGTTTAGAGGGAATATACCTCAACATCATAAAGGTCATTTATGAAAAAACCATAGCTAATATCGTCTTAACTGGGGAAAAACTGAGAGCTTTTGCTCTATGGTCAGGAAAAAGACAGGGATGTTCACTCTAACCACTTTTATTCAACATAGTACTGGAAATCCTAACACAGTAATCAGACAAGAAAAAGGAATAAAAAACATCCAATTTGGCAAGGAACAATTCAAACTTTCACTGTTTTTAAAAGATTTTATTTATTTTTTGACAGAGAGAGAGACAGCGAGAGAGGGAACACAAGCAGAGGGAGTGGGAGAGGGAGAAGCAGACTTCCCGCCAAGCAGGGAGCCCGATGCGGGGCTCGATCCCAGGACCCTGGGATCATGACCTGAGCCAAAGGCACACACTTAACGACTGAGCCACCCAGGCGCCCCAGGTGGCTTCATTTGTTTAAATTATACTTTAGTGTTTCTAGTAATAGGCATACTTAATTAGTGTTTAATCTACACTGGAGTGGGGAAGGGGAGAAGTCAATGTTATATGGTGGAAAAAGCACTGAACTAGAATTGGGAAGACCTAGGTTCTAGTTCCAGATATTTGTACAAACTAGCACTGTGAGCTTAGAGTAATTATTTAACCTCCCTAGATCTCACTTTCCAAACTGCAAACCAAGGGATTTGACCTAGACAGTGTCTGTGATGGCTAATTTTATTATCAACTTGACTGGGCCATGAGGTACCCAGATATTAGGTCAAACTTTATTCTGTGATGGTGTTTTTGGATGAGATTAACATTTGAATCAGTAGACTGAGTAAAGCTAATTGCTCTCCCTAATGTAGATGGGCTTCATCCAATTAGTTTAAGGCCTGAATAAAACAAAAATATGGCCCCTCCCACAAGATAGGATTCTTTTTGCCTGTCTTTGAGCTGGAATATCGGGGTTTTTTCCTGACTTTAGACTCAGACTGGAACTAAAGCATCAGCTTCCCTAGGTTTCCTGCTTAACAATCGCATGCAGATCTTCGAGCTTATCAACCTCCATAACCATGTGAGCCAATTCCTTACACTCTTTCTCTCTCCCCCTCCCCCCTTCTTCTTTCTCTCATTATATATATTGAGGTGGAAAAGGGGATAAATACACATGTGCGCACCCATGCATGCACACACACACACATACACACACACACACACACACACACACATCCTATTGGTTCTATTTCTATCAAAAACTGGGACTACTACAGTATCTAAAGACCTTCCCATCATTTAAAAAGTTCTCCCTGTATACATATTCTTAGAGAAATAACCACTGATATCTCTGTTCACTGATATCCTCTTCCCTCTCCATCCAAAGTGAACTTTGAGGGTGCCTGGGTGGCTCAGTTGGTTAAGCGACTGCCTTCGGCTCAGGTGATGATTCTGGAGTCCCTGGATCGAGTCCCGCATCGGGCTCCCTGCTCGGCAGGGAGTCTGCTTCTCCCTCTGACCCTCCCCCCTCTCATGTGCTCTCTCTCTCATTCTCTCTCTCTCAAATAAATAAATACAAAATCTTTAAAAAAAAAAGTGAACTTTGAGATCCAAGAAAAGACATATTTAAAAACCATCTTTCTCAAGAATCAGTGTAGCAAGCAATTCATTTTTTAAAAACTGAGACACTGAGGTCAAAGAGAAAGCTGAGTAAAAATTCTGAATTGAGTCCACACGAGAAGCTCTGCAAGTATAGATAGTAAAATGCTTTTGGTATTTTTGTATGTATCCGTGTCTTCTGCAATTGTTATATATCTTCTTTCCTTTTAAATTGCAAGTTTCTCAATGCCAAGCAGTACATCCTTTATTTCTTAGGTATGCCTTCTCCTTCCTTTAGTGTAACTGCTTAGTTCAAGGCCTTGTCTTCATTGGGTGCTTAGTCAGTGCTGACACAGAAAGGATTCAGAGTCATTATAAGAAGCTAGAATGTATTATGCTAAGTGAAATAAGTCAGTCAGAGGAAGACAAATACCATATGATTTCACTCATATGTGGAACTTAAGAAACAAAACAGATATATATGGGGAAATAAAAAAGAGACAGGCAAACCATAAAACAAACTTAATGATAGAGAACAAACTGAGGGTTGATGGAGGGAGGTGGATGGGGTTGGGGGGTGGGCTAAATGGGTGATGGGCATTGAGGGCACTTGTTATGTGAACACTGGGTGTTATATGTAAGTGATGAATCACTGAATTCTACTCCTGAAACCAATATTACACTATATATTAACTAACTAGAATTTAAATAAAAACTTGAAACAAAAAATAAATAAATAAAAATTAATAAAAAATTTTAAAAAAAGTAAAGGAATGCAACTAATTAGGAAATCCACAGAGTCTAAAGGTAGGAGATTTGAGGTTTGGAATAAGACATAAACCCATTATAGTCAATGAATACCAGAAGAAATATTGATGAAGTGTTTTCTTTCAACACATCTCTGTTGCTGATTCTTTGTCTTTTTAAGCATTCCCCGAATGTGTTGGTAAACAATGTTTGGTTGCAGGTGCCAGGATTCCTACTTGAAAAGGCTTGAGAAAGAAGAATTTATTGGCTCATTTAACTAGGAAATCTAAAAATGTAATTCTCATCTAATACAACTGCATCAGGGACTCAAACAACATTAGGACTCTTTTGAGCTCTACTTTCTGCTTCTTGCTGCATGCCAGAGTAACTGGCCATTTTCACAGACCAGCTCTTCCAAATAGTAGGGGATATGGACAGCAGTAATTCAGGGCTCCCGTACTCACAGTTACAGTCTGAGAGGTAAAGAAGCCATGACACCAGCACAATTGATAAAAATCTCTGGGAAAGACACTGATTGACTCAGTTGGAATAATTTTCATCCCTTGTCTAGTTATTGTGGCCAATAACCAGGAGAATTGGGTACTATTACTGGTGCAGCCTAGGCTATATAAGGAAATGGTCTTGTTTCTCTAGGACTGACTCAGCTTTCTCACTTGTCAAATAAGAGAGTAGAATTTGACAAAGGGAATTCTGCCAGTTGCATCATCATCAAATGAAGGCCACTTTATCTCAGAATGTGGCACACTTGAAAATTTTAGCAACAAAAAAAGTCATACAAAGTAGTTTTATTTTCTAATTATATAATCAACTCCATTGAACCCATTATCTGGCCTGGGATCCAGAACATTGACAATAACTAACATCTGCCTTTGTGCTTCTCTGCTAGCCCATCACCTACCTACTCCCCTCTACCTAAGATAAACACTATCCTGATTTTTACATTATCATTCCCTTACATTTTAAAATCTCATACTTATGTCTGCCAAAGATATATATTGTTTAATTTTAGTTGTATTTGTGCTTTATAAAAGTGCACCATCCTATGTAATCTTCTGGGTTTTGTTCTTTGCACTGAACATGTTATCTATTCTCCTGATGATGGGTTTTTAGTTGTTTCTAGGCTTTTGTTTTTCTTATTGTGACTGTTTTGTTTTACTTTCTTTTTTTGCGCCACTCCCCTTACTATTACAAATAATGCTATTATCAATAATTCTGTGATTGTACAAGAAATATTGGAGGTTATATGCTTGGGAGTGTTACTGCTGAGTCATGGGGTACATGAATATTCAATTTTACAAGATAATACCAAACTGTTTTCCAAAGTGATCATATCAGCTTATACTCTCACCAGCAACGTTATCAAGATCCTATAGGGCCATATCGTCTGGTATTGTAAAAATCCTTAACATTTTTTCCATTCAAATGAGTATAATATCTCTTTGAGGTCATTATATTGTCATTATTATACTTTATCATATATTATTATGTTATTAATGAGGTAAAGCCTTTTGGTATATATTTACCAGCCATATACATTTTTTCTTATCCTTTATGAAATGACTTAATATCTTTTAACCTATTTTCCTGTTTATATTCTTTGTCCTTTCCCTCTTGATTTATAAGATTTTTGGTATCAGCACTTTGACAATTATATGTGTTGCAAATGCCTTCTATCCATTTGTGTGTTGTCTTTTTTTTTTATTAAGATTTTTATTTATTTGACTGAGAGAAACACAGTGAGAGAGGGAACACAAGCAGGAGGAGTGGGAGAGGGAGAAGCAGGAGAAGCAGGCTTCCCGCGGAGCAGGGAGCCTGATGCAGGGCTCGATCCCAGGACCCTGGGATCATGACCTGAACCCCTGTGTGTTGTCTTTTTACTACATTTCCCTATGTTTATTTTAAAGAAAGTAAGTTGTTAATTTAGTCAAAATGATTAATGTTTTATTTTATGGGTAACAGTTATTACATTTTGATTAAGAAAATTTTCACTTCTCTTAAGGTGAGTCCCTTAAAGTTAAAAAAATAGTGCTAAAGATTTCTTTATACATCAAAGCACTTAATTCACCTGGAGTTTTTGTTTTGTATATAATTTGAGGTAGGGATTCAATTTTATTTTTATCTATAGAAAACCATTTTTTCTAGCTCTATTTATTGGATAGTTCATCCTTTCATCACAGATCAACCCTGATATTACTAACAAATATCAAAGTTTCCATTATGCCTGGTATAATGAGTATTTAACCACCTGCCATTAGACAATTTGAAAACATTGTTTCAAACATATAAAACCTGGATTCACTTTCTATAGATTAGTCATTTCCAAAAGAAGGGAACATTTCAGCAGTTCATTTATGTGAAAAAGTAAAGATTCTCTACATAATTTCCACCTTATCATTTATCAGGCAGATAAGGTAACATGTGAAAGAAGTGATTGAGACTGAATTTTTTTTTTTTATGTTTGTGCTAACCATAGACAGTTTATGAGATATTTGGAAGAAGCCAAAGAGGAAAAGATATTTAAGTTTCTTGGATGTTGTTAGATGGCTAGGTCATGAAATTTGCTAAAGAAATTCACGAGCATGGATTTTTTTGGAATGAGAGGCCTCTGAGGGGCTAAGCTTTTTGGACTCCTATGGTTCAGAATATTGTACTTTCTTACTGATATGACAAGTTATCTGACCACAGTGAACTTGAAACTTCAGGAGAAAAGCAAAAGCACTGTTGATACATTCAAAGGTGTGTAGGTATTTAAACTTAAAAATGACTATGACTTTAGCAGATATTATCTGAAGACTGCATGCATTTCATATTGTTGAATGATACTGAACTCATTTTTTTAATGCAGAACTATTTGTGGGTAGAAAGTTGTAATTTCTGAAGAAAGGAGTTTTAATGAGTGCAAATGAATGCTTCAAATTTCTTGCAGCTAAAAAAAAATTAAGAGACAGCAGAAAGGTATATATAGTATGTATTTGCAATACATGATGTATAATGTGTTCTTATTTCAATATACTAAGGTTACCTCTAAATCAACAAGAAAAAGATAAAAACATCAATAGAAACCCGCACAAAGGACATGAAAGGGCAATTTACAAAGAAGAAATACAAATGGTAAACATAATCGTCAAAATATGTTTAATCTAACTAGTAAGAAATTAAAAATTTTGAACATAAAGTGCCATTTTCCTCAATCATAATAGCTAAAATTTAAAAGGCTGACAAAATCTAGTGTGGCTGAAAGTATGGAGAAATATCACTTTTGAATCATTGGTAGGGGTGAAAATTAGTATAAAATTTAAATAAGGCAGTTTGGGAAATATTTACAATGCACATGCACTCTGACTAAATAATCCTTTTGGGAAGCAATTATCCAATCCTTGGGTCTTTTGCATTACTACACATCTTGATAGTGAGACACTGACTGTCATTTATCCTGGACTATCTTTCTAAGAATGTTTATATAGTGGAAAACATAAATAATGTCTCCCTCCAATGCAGAGACAGGTTTTTTTTGTTTGTTTGTTTGTTTTACAATTTTTACAACCAGTTGTGTGTAAAGGTGTTATCAGGCCCCCTTTTGAGTCACTCTGTGAAAACTGGGGCTTGGGGTATTGGCCAGAAAAAAATGTTGATACTCTGGCTACTGTTAATGTTGTGAATATTAAACTGTCCTCTATTTCTAACCCAGGAGTCTCATGTTTTCTACCAACATCCATGAAACTGTAGCATGCTAATATGTTTGCCTTGCAAATATAGTAAAATCTCAGACCCTTCACCCTTATTAATGGGCATTATTTTGAGGATTTTATCCTAGTATGATACTAGCACAAGAACAGAAAGACATTTACACAAATGGGTTCATGGTAGTCATATTTACACAGCTGAAAAAAAAATTAAAACAATCTAAATATTCATGGAAAGAAAACTCATTAAATCATTACATACTATGAGTGGAATGTTATGAAGCCAGAAAAAAAATGAATACATAGCCCTGTATTTAATGAGTGTGAAAGATATCCATAACGTATGTATAAAAGCAGGTTATTGAACACTACTATAGTTCCATTTTTATTATTAAACACTTTTCTCTCTCTGTCTCTTTCATTATCTCTCTTTTACATACACACATATATTTTTTTAATTTTATTATGTTATGTTAATCACCATACATTACATTATTAGTTTTTGTTGTAGTGTTCCATGATTGTTTGCGTATAACACCCAGTGCTCATACATTTTATATAGATATACATCAGTATGTCAGCAATGGTTAACTCTGAATAATGGGATTTGAAATAATTTAAATTTTTCCCACTTATCTATATGTTCTTGCTCTTCTAAAATGATCATGTGTTAACTGGGTATTTAAAAAAATAAATGGGGCGCCTGGGTGGCTCAGTCGTTAAGCATCTGCCTTTGGCTCAGGTCATGATCCCAGGGTCCTGGGATCGAGCCCCGCATCGGGCTCCCTGCTCAGCGGGAAGCCTGCTTTTCCCTCTCCCTCTCCCCTTGCTTGTGTTCCCTCTCTCGCTGTGTCTCTCTCTGTCAAGTAAATAAATAAAATCTTTAAAAAAAATAAAATAAAATAAAAATAAAAAAATAAATGATTCATGTTAAAAAAATTCTGCAGCTGTCTTCAGAATTCATATCTCAGGGAGTATCTAAATTATCATGCATCTGACACATTAATGAAGTTCATTTCAAACAGGATCTGATTGAGCTAAAGCAAACTATACCCACTATATAGACATAATATCTTTCAAACTTTGGAGAGAAAATAGTTGCACAAATAATTCTAAAATTTCTGGCTATGTGGCCGAACTTGGCTATGTTTGGGTCCATCTGGCTCTATGAAAGCATATTCTCTCTTATCTAAGTTCTGATATCACTACTAACACTATTAGAGACTGCATAACTTATAAACTTGTTGAATCACTATGTTGTATAACTGAAATTAATAAAATGCATCTCAACTACACTCAAAAACATTTTAAAAAGACTACCAGAGAAAAATTTTAAAAATTAAAAAAAGACTATCAGAAATGGAAAGCTGGGGTTACTACTAAAAGTAAATTCACCTTTGGTTCCAGAATAAGTCCTCTGTTAATAGCACTATTCTCATTGATTTGTAACTGTGCACTCTGTAGGAACATAGTTTTTTAAAAAAACATAATTTTGAACAGATTTTTTAAAAAATTTTTTATTGTTATCTTAATCACCATACATTACATCATTAGTTTTTGATGTAGTGTTCCATGATTCATTGTTTGTGTATAACACCCAGTGCTCCATGCAGAACGTGCCCTCTTTAATACCCATCACCAGGCTGACCCATCCTCCCACCCCCTCCCCTCTAGAACCCTCAGTTTGTTTTTCAGAATCCATCGTCTCTCATGGTTTGTCTCCCCCTCCGATTTCTCCCCCTTCATTTTCCCCCTCCTGCTATCTTCTTCTTTTTTTTCTTTTAACATATAATGTATTATTTGCTTCAGAGGTACAGATCTGTGATTCAACAGTCTTGCACAATTCACAGCGCTCACCATAGCACATACCCTCCCCAATGTCTATCACCCAGCCACCCCATCCCACCCACCCCCCACCACTCCAGCAACCCTCAGTTTGTTTCCTGAGATTAAGAATTCCTCATATCAGTGAGGTCATATGATACATGTCTTTCTCTGATTGACTTATTTTGCTCAGCATAACACTCTCCAGTTCCATCCACGTCTGAACAGATTTTTTTATCATTTATGCTAAAATTCAGATTTTAAAGTATAGAACTGCTAAAATTTATACTTTAAAATATAGAAGGCTATACTTCACCATGAACAATACATATAGATTAGATGAATGTCTTCCTTTTTTCCTGAATTAAAATTCCTGAACTTAACAAATTAATAGATTATATAAATATGATATTCTGGTATTTCCAAAATTCTTTTTTAAGTTCTTATTTGAATTACAGTGAGTTAACATACAGTATAATATTAGTTTCAGGTGTACAGTATAGTGATTCAACACTTCCATACATCATCCAGTGCTCATCACAAGGGCACTCCTTAATCCCCACCACTTATTTCACCAATTCCCCTACCAGCCGCCTCCCTTCTGGTAACCATCAGTTTGTTCTCTATACTTAAGAGTCTGTTTCTTGGTTTGCTCTCTCTCTCTCTCTGGCCCTTTGCTGGTTTGTTTTGTTTCTTAAATTCCACATGTGAGTGAAATCATATGGCATTTGTTTTTCTCTGACATATATTGCTTAGCATAATACTCTCTAGCTCCATCCACGTCATTGCAAATGGCAAGATTTCATTTTTTAAGGGCTGAGCAATATTCCATTGTATATATGCACCACATCTTCTTTATCCATTCATTCGTTGATAGACACTTGGGGTCCTTCCATAATTTGGCTAATGTAGATAATGGTGTTGGTTGTTATTTTTCCTCTCTCATTTGTGATTTTGTTTATTTGGGTTCTTTTCCTTTCCTTCATAAGTCTAGCTAGAGGTTTATAAATTTTATTAATTTTTTCAAAGCACCAGCTTCTGGTCTCATTGATGTAGTCTATTTTCTTTTTTTTTAGTTTTTTCATTTATTTCTGCTTTAATCTTTATTATTATCCTTCTTTCTGCTGACTTTAGGCTTCATTTATGTTCTTATTCTAGCTCTTTTAGGTATAAGGTTAGGTTGTTTATTTGAGATTTTCCTTTCTTCTTGAGATAGGCCTGTATTGCTATATACTTCCCTTTTAGGACCATATTTACTGCATCCCAAAGGTTTTGGACCATTGTGTTTACATTTTCATTTGTTTACATGTGTTTTTTAATTCCTTCTTTGATTTCCTGGTTGGCCCATTCATTGTTTAGTAGCATGTTGTTTAACCTCTATGTATTTGTGGTCCTTCCAAATTTTTCCTTGTGAATGACTTCTAGTGTCATAGAGTTATGGTCAGAAAAGATGCATGGTATGACCTTAATCTTTTGTATTTGTTGAGGCCTATTTGTGCGACCTAATATGTGATATATTTTGGAGAAGGTTCCATGTGCACTTGAATGTGTATTCTGTTTGTTTTTGTTTTTGTTTAGGATGGAATGCTCTGAATGTATCTGCTAAGTCCATGTGGTCCAGTGTCATTCAAAGCCATCATTTCCTTTTTGATTTTTTGTTTAGATGATCTGTCCACTGAAGTAAGTGGAGTGTTTAAGTCCCCTTCTATTATTGCATTATTATCAATTAGTTCCTTTATGTTTGTTAGTAATATTTTTAATATATCTGGGTGTTCCCATGTTGGGGGCATAAATATTTACCATTGTTATCTCTTCTTGTTGGATTGTCCTCTTTATGATTCTATAACACCCTTCTTTGTCTTTTTTAAATTTAATTTAACTTTATTTATTATGTTATGTTAGTCACCATACAATACATCGTTAGTTTTTGATGTAGTGATCCACAATTCATTGTTTTCGTATAACACCCAGTGCTCCATGAAGTACGTGCCCTCCTTAATACCCATCACTGGGCTAATCCATTCCCCCACCCCCGTCCCCTCTAAAACCTTCATTTTGTTTCTCAGAGTCCATAGTCTCTCATAGTTCGTCTCTCCCTCCGATTTCCCCCCCTTCATTTTTCCCTTCCTTCTCCTAATGTCCACCATGCTATTCCTTATGTTCCATGAATAAGTGAAACCATATGATAATTAACTTTCTCTGCTTGACTTATTTCACTTAGCATAATCTCCTCCAGTCCCATCCATGTTGATGTAAAAGTTGGATATTCATCCTATCTGATGGCTAAGTCATATTCCATTGTATATATGGTCCACATCTTCCAGATCCATTCATCTGTTGAAGGGCATCTCTCAGCTCTTTCCACAGTTTGGCTATTGCAGACATTGCTGCTATGAACATTGGTGTGCATATAGCCCTTCTTTTCACTACATCTGTGTCTTTGGGGTAAATAGCCAGTAGTGCAATTGCTGGGTCATAGGGTAGCTCTATTTTTAATTTTTTGAGGCACCTCCACACTGTTTTCCAAAGTGGCCGTACCAACTTGCATTCCCACCAACAGTGTAATAAGGTTCCCCTTTCTCCACAACCTCCCCAACATTTGTTGTTTTTTGCCTTGTCAATTTTTGCATTCTAACTGGTGTAAGGTGGTATCTCAATGTGGTTTTGATTTGAATTTCCCTGATGGCTAATGATGTTGAACATTTTTTCATGTGTCTGTAAGCCATTTTTATGTCTTCTCTGGAGATGTGTCTGTTCATGTCTTCTGCTCATTTTTTGACTTGATTATTTGTTTTCTGAGTGCTGAATTTGAGAAGTTCTTTACAGAACTTGGAAATCAGTGCTTTGTCTGTAGTGTCATTTGCAAATATCTTCTCCCATTCTGTGGGTTGCCTCTTTGTTAGGTTGACTGTTTCCTTTACTGTGCAGAAGTTTTCTATCTTGATGAAGTCCTAAAAACTCATTTTTGCTTTTGTTTCACTAGCCTTTGGAGATGTATCTTGAAAGAAGTTGCTGTGGAAACTTCATATGTCAAAAAGGTTACTGCCTATGTTCTCCTCTAGGATTTTGATGGATTCCTGTCTCACATTGAGGTCTTTCATGCATTTTGAGTTTATCTTTGTGTATGGTGTTAGAGAATGTTCGAGTTTCCTTCTTCTGTATACAGCTGTCCAATTTCCCAGCACCACTTATTGGAGAGACTGTCTTTTGTCAATTGTATGTTTATCCCTACTTTGTTGAAGATTATTTGACCATAGAGTTGAGGTCCATATCTGGGATCTCTATTCTGTTCCATTGGTCTATATGTCTATATTTGTGCCAGTACCATGCTGTCTTGGTGATCACTGCTTTGTAATATAACTTGAAATCAAGCAACGTGATGCCTGAGCTTTGTTTTTCTTTTTCAACATTTCCTTGGTGATTCGGGGTCTTTCCTGACTCCATAAAAATTTTAGAATTGTTTGTTCCAACACTTTGAAAACTGTCATTGGACTTTTGATCGGGATGGCATTAAAGGTATAGATTGCCCTGGGTAGCATAGACATTTTACCAATGTTTAGTCTTCCGATCCATGAGCATGGAATGTTCTTCCATCTTTTTGTGTCTTCTTCAATTTCTTTCGTGAGTGTTCTGTAGTTCCTAGAGTATAGATATTGTACCTCTTTGGTTAAGTTTATTCTGAGGTATCTTATGGTTTTTGGTACTATTGTTAATGGAATCTTTTCTCTAATTTCTCTTTCTACAGTTGTATTGTTAGTATATAAGAAAGCAACTGATTTCTGTGCATTGATTTTGTATCCTGCCACATTACTGAATTGCTGTATAAGTTCTAGTAATTTGGGGGTGGAATCTTTTGGATTTCCCACATAAAGTATCATGTCATCTGCAAAGATAGAGAGTTTGACTTCTTCTTTGCCAATTTGAATACCTTTTATTTCTTTTTGTTGTCTGATTGCTGTTGCTAGGACTTCTAGTATTATGTTAAACAACAGAGGCAAGAGTGGGCATCCTTGACGTGTTCCTGATCTTAAGGGAAAGGCTCTCAGCTTTTCCCCATTGAGGATGATATTGGTTGTGGGTTTTTCATAGATGTATTTTATGAACTTGAGGAATGTTCCCTCTATCCCTATACTCTGAAGAGTTTTAATCAGGAAAGGATGCTGGATTTTGTCAAATGCTTTTTCTGTATCAATTGAGAGGACCACATGGTTCTTCTCCTCTTATTAATGTGTTCTATCACATTGATTGATTTTCAAATGTTGAACCACCCTTGCATCCTGGGGATAAATCCCACTTGGTCGTGGTGGATGATCCTTTTAATGTATTGTTAGATCCTATTAGCTAGGATTTTGTTGAGGATTTTGGAATCCATATTCATCAGGGATATCGGTCTGAAATTCTCCTTTTTGATGGGGTCTTTGCCTGGTTTGGGGATTAAGGTAATGTTGGCCTCATAGAAACAGTCTGGAAGCTTTCCTTCTGTTTCTCTTTCTTGAAACAGCTTCAGGAGAATAGGTATTATTTCTTCTTTGAATGTTTGATAGAATTCCCCAGGGAATCCATCAGACCCTAGCCTCTTGTTTTTTGGGAGGTTTTTGATCACTCCCTCAATCTCGTTACTGGTTATTGGCCTATTCAAGTTGTCAATATCTTCCTGTTTCAATCTTGGGAGTTTATAGATTTCCAAGAAGGCATCCATTTCTTCCACGTTGTTCAAAAAATTGGCATATATTTGTTGATAATAATTTCTAATAATTGTTTCTATTTCCCTGGTGTTAGTTGTGATCGCTCCCCTTTCATTCATAATTTTATTAATTTGGGTCCTTTCTCTTTTCTTTTGGATAAGTCTGGCCAGTGGTTTATTGATCTTATGAATTCTTTCAAAGAACCAGCTTCTAGTTTCATTGATCTGATCTACTGTGTTTCTGGTTTCTAATTCATTGATTTCTGCTCTAATTTTAATTATTTCTCTACTAATGCGTGGCTTAGGCATTGTTTGTTGCTTTTTCTCTAGTTCTTTAAGGTGTAAAATTTGTTGGTGAATTCAGGATTTTTCTATTTTTTTTTGAGTGAGGCTTGAATGGCTATGTATTTCCCCTTTAGGACCACCTTTGCAGTATCCCATAGGTTTTGGATTGAGGTGTTTTTGCTCTCATTGGTTTCCATGAATTGTTTAAGTTCCTCTTTGATTTCCTGGTTGACCCAAACATTCTTGAGCAGACTGGTCTTTAGCTTCCAAGTGTTTGAATTTCTGCCAAATTTTTTCTTGTGATTGAGTTCCAGTTTCAAAGCATTATGGTCTGAGAATATGCAGGGAATAATCTCAGTCTTTTGGTATCAGTTGAGACCTGATTTGTGACCCAGTATGTGGTCTATTCTGGAGAAAGTTCCATGTGCGCTTGAGAAAAATGAGTGTTCTGTTGTTTTATGGTGGAATGTTCTGTATATATCTATGAGGTCCATGTGGTCCAGTGTGTCATTCAAAGCTCTTGTTTCTTTGTTGATTTTCTGCTTAGATGATCTTTCTATTGCTGAGAGTGGAGTATTGAGGTCTTCTACAATTAACGTATTGTTATCAATATGACTCTTTATTTTGGTTAACAGTTGGCTTATGTAGATGGCTGCTCCCATGTTGGGGGCATAGATATTTACAACTGTTAGATCTTCTTGTTGGATAGACCCTTTAAGAATGATATAGTGTCCTTCTGTGTCTCTTATTACAGACTTTAGTTTAAAATCTAATTTGTCTGATATAAGAATTGCTACCCCAGCTTTCTTTTGAGGTCCGCTGGCATGGAAGATGGATCTCCATCCCTTCACTTTCAGTCTGGATGTATCTTTAGGTTCAAAATGAATCTCTTGTAGACAGCATATGGATGGGTCCTGTCTTTTTATGCAATCTGCAACCCTGTGCCTTTTTATGAAAGCATTTAGGCCGTTCATGTTGAGAGTGATTATTGAAAGATATGAATTTATTGTCATCATGTTGCCTGTGAAGACCTTGTTTTTATAGATTGTCTCTGTAAACTTCTGTTCTATATCACTCCTGGGGTCTTTCTCCTTTTATAGAACCCCCCTTAATATTTCTTGCAGGGCCGGCTTAGTAGTCACATATTCTTCAGTTTCTGCCGGTCTTGGAAGCTCTGCATCTCTCCATCCATTCTAAATGACAGCCTTGCCAGATAAAATATTCTTGGCTGCATTTTCTTCTCATTTAGTACCCTGAATATGTCTTGCCAGGCCTTTCTGGCTTGCCAGGTCTCTGTGGATAGGTCTGACGTTATTCTGATGTTCCTCCCTCTGTACGTAAGGAATCTCTTCCCCCTAACTGCCCTTAAGATGGTTTCCTTGGTTCTAAGATTTGTGAGTTTTACTATTACATGCCAGGGCATTGGCCTGTTTTCTTTGATCTTGGGAGGGGTCTTCTCTTCCTCTAGGACACGAATGTTTGTTTCATTCCCCAGATTAGGGAATTTCTCAGCTACGATTTGCTCAAATATATCTTCTAGTCCTCTCTCTCTCTCCACCCTCTCAGCGATCCCAATAATTCTGACATTGGAACTCTTCGTGGTGTCACTTATGTCTCTGATTCTAATTTTCATGGATTCTGAGTTATTTTTCCCTGGCCTCCTCTTTTCCCTTTTTATCTATTAAATTGTCTTCCAGGTCGCTTATTCATTCTTCTGCCTCACTTATCCTAGCTGTTAGATTATCTAGATTAGATTGGATTTCATTGATAAGATTCTTAAGTTCTTCCAGTTCAGCTTTCATTTCTGTCCTTAAAGACTCTATGTTGCTATTAATCGATTTCTCCATTCTAGCTCTTGTCTTCACAATTGCTACCCTGAATTCCATTTCCAACATCTTGGTTATATCTGTATCCATTTGTAAATCTGTGGCAGAAGTCACAGTCTCGGAGTCTTTCTTATTTTGGGGGTTCCTCCTCCTAGTCATTCTGTTGAGGGGTGGTTGAGGGAATGCACAGAGTCCAAATTATTGACCAGAACCCAAGCAAGATGCACCTGTTTTCTAGGGACCTTAGGGTTGCTGGCCTCTTGTTCTCCCAGCCTGTCTTCTGGGGGAGGGGTGTGCCATATTGCTACTCAAGCAACCCTGTTTGGGCAGAGCTGCCCTGCCCCCTGTGGCGGGGGATGGGCTCAGTGAAAACTGGTTTTGGGGGGCTTTTGTCCTCTGGCAGCTTTCCCTGGTGGCTTTCCACATCTCTTCTGAGAGTCAGAGTAGAAGAGATCATTTCCAACCCTCTGCCTCAGAGCAGAGAGACCGCAGTCTGTTCTTCAGTGAGCTCTCCAGACCACACTATCTCCGTTTCTGTCTGTGCTGCTATAAACTGCAGTGTCCTGGGTTGTGTACCCTTCAGCAGTGCTCCCAGTCTTCACCTCCAGGTCGGGGCATGTCTCTTCCATTTGTACTTCTAAAACCACCAGCTTCGGTTCGCAGACGCGGGCCCACCACTCTGGGTTTCAGTCTGGAGGGCCTGCCCTAAAGTCCTTTCCCCATCGCTACCAGTCTGCGAGTCTCTGCCCTGTCCCCAGCATGGGAGGTTATCGCTCACCAGTGGTGTAGGATTGTCATGGCTCCCTCCCCCTTCTGTTTATCCTCTGATAGCTGCCCACGGAATCACGGCTCCCCCCTTCGTACCTCAAAACCAACCTCCTGGGATATTCTGTTTTTAGAGATCCAGATCTATCTTCTTACATCTCATGCTGATTTCCTGGGTGTTCAGAGTGGTCTGGTAGATATCCAGCTCAATTCTGAGGACCAGTTGGAATAGGGTTCCCTACTCCTCTGCCATCTATTCAGGGCTATCTCCCCCTTCTTTGTCTCTTGTCAGTGTCTTAGTTTTGTTTTGTTTGTTTGTTTGTTTGTTTTTTGTGTTTTTTTTTCCCTTGATCCCAACTGGCAAATTTTATTTATTTTATTTTATTTAAATTCAATTAATTAACATATAGTGTATTCTTAGTTTGAGAGGTAGAGTCAGTGATTCACCATTTGTATATAACACCCAGTGTTCATCATCAGGAACCACCTTAATCATAAAACACCCAGTGTTCATCATCAAGAGACCTCCATAATGCCCATCATCCTGTTAACCTGTCCACCCACCCTTCTCTCGTCCAGCAACCCTCAGTATGTTTCCTATGATTAAGAGTCTCTTATAGTTTGCCTCTATTTATGATTATGGCATGTTTTATTTTTTCCTCCCTTCCTCTATGCTCCTCTGTCTTATTTCTTAAATTCCACATATAAGTGAAATCATGTTAACTGTCTTTCTCTGGTTGTCTTTTTTCACTTAGCATTATACCCTCTAGTTCCATCGATATTGTTGAAAATGGCAAGATTTCATTATTTTTGATGGCTAATATTATATATCACTCTTCTTTATCCATTCATCTGTGGATGGACATCTGGGCTCTTTCCATAGTTTGGCTATTGTGTACATTGCTGCTGTAAACATTGGGGCACAGGTGCCTCTTTGGATCATTACATTTGTATCTTTTTGGTATTTACCTAATAGTGCAATTGCTGGGTCATAGTGTAACTCTATTTTTAACTTTTTGAGGAACCTCCATATGGTTTTCCAGAGTGGCTGAAGCAGCTTGCTTTCCCACCAACACTGTAAGAGGGTTCCTCTTTCTCTGCATCGTCACCAACATTTGTTGTTTCCTGACTTGTTAATTTTAGCCCTTCTGACTCGTGTGAAGCAGCATCTCATTGTGTTTCTGATTTGTATTTCTCTGATGCCAAGTGATGTGGAGCATTTTTTCATGTGTCTTTTGGCCATTTGTATGCCTTCTTTGGAAAAATGTCTGTTCATGTCTTCTGCCCATTTTTTTTTTTTAGACTTTAATTATATACCCTTTATTGCATGTAAATTATATCTCAATATCACTGTTGAAACAGTTTAAATTACAAAAACAAAAACTTTCATACTCTGAAATTCAATAAGTGTTTTTTATATTTTCCAAAAAGTTCAACCATATGTTTTTGCAAGCTTAAAGTAGGCAATGAATTATTTCTTTGGAAATGAAAATCAATTTATCTATCTTTATCTTTCTATATGTAACTCTTGAAGAAAGACAACCTTAAGAGAACATAAAGGGAAGCCACAGTATAGAAGTATGTTTTTCTCCTACAAAGAACTTTTCTCTAGTATTAGATATCATATAGTCTGATAAGATAATCAACACAATAAAATAATTGGTCAAAAGATTTAAATAGAAACTTCACAAAAGAAGATATATGAATGGTTCATTAGCACATGAAAAGATGCACAACTAATTTGTCATGAGGGAAAGAAGTCAGTACTACAATGAGATATCATTGCATATCTATTGGTATGGCTAAAGTCAGAAAGTCTGAAATCTCACATAAAACACCTGGAAGTCTCATATAGCTGTGGGAATGAAAAACCACTTTGAAAAGCTAACTTCCAGTTACTTATAAGATTAAACAAATACAAATCCTATGGATAGTCAATCCATTCCTAGGTATTTTTTTTTATTTTATTTTTTTTATTATTATGTTATGTTAATCACCATACATTACATCATTAGTTTTTGATGTAGTGTTCCACGATTCATTGTTTGCGTATAACACCCAGTGCTCCATTCAGTACACGCCCTCTTTAATACCCATCACCGAGCTAACCCATTCCCCCACCCCCCGCCCCTCTAGAACCCTCAGTTTGTTTCTCAGAGTCCATAGTCTCTCATGGTTCATCTCCCCCTCCGATTCCCCCCCCTTCATTTTTCCCTTCTTGCTATCTTCTTTTTTTTTTTTTTTAACATATAATGTATTATTTGTTTCAGAGGTACAGGTCTGTGACTCAGCAGTCTTACACAATTCACAGCACTCACCATAGCACATACCCTCCCCAATGTCTATCACCCAGCCACCCCCCCCCCCCCCACCCCCCACCACTCCAGCAACCCTCAGTTTGTTTCCTGAGATTAAGAATTCCTCATATCAGTGAGATCATATGATACATGTCTTTCTCTGATTGATTTATTTTGCTCAGCATAATAGCCTCCAGTTCCATCCACGTCATTGCAAATGGCAAGATTTCATTCCTTTTGATGGCTGCATAATATTCCATTGTGTATATATACCACATCTTCTTTATCCATTCTTCTGCCCATTTCTTGACTGGATTATTTGTTCTTTGGGTGTTGAATCTGAGAAGTTTTTTATAGATCTTGGGTACCAGCCCTTTATCTGATGGACATTTGCAAATATCTTCCCCCATTCTGATGGTTGTCTTTTGGTTTTGTCAACTGTTTCCTTTGCTGTGCAGAAGCTTTTTATCTTGATGAAATCCCAATAGTTCATTTTTGCCTTTCTTTCCCTTGCCTTTGGAGACATGTCTAGCAAGAAGTTGCTGTGGCTGAGGTCAATGTGGTTGCTGCCTGTGTTCTCTAGGATTTTGATGGATTCCTGTCTCACATTGAGGTCTTTCATCCATTTTGAGTTTATCTTTGTGTACGGTGTAAGAGAATGGTCCAGTCTCATTCTTCTGCATGTGGCTGTCCTATTTTCCCAGCACCATTTATTGAAGAGACTGTTTTTTTTTCCATCAGATGTTCTTTCCTGCTTTGTCAAAGATTAGTTGACCATAGACTTGAGGGTCCATTTCTGGGCTCTTTATTTCTGTTCCATTGATCTATGTGTCTGTTTTTGTGCCAGTACCATACTGTCTTGATGATTACAGCTTTGTAATAGAGCTTGAAATCCGGAATTGTGATGCCACCAGCCTTGGTTTTCTTTTTCAACTTTCCTTAGGCAATTTGGACTCTTTTCTGATTCCATACAAATTATAGGATTATTTGTTCCAGCTCTGCGAAAAAATGTTGATGGTATTTTGACAGGGATTGCATTGAATATATAAGTTGCTCTTGGAAGCATAGACATTTATCAATATTTGTTCTTCCATCCATGAACATGAAACATTTTTCCATTTCTTTGTTTCTTCTTCAATTTCTTTCATGAGTGTTCTATAGTTTTCTGAGTACAGATCCTTTTACTCTTTGGTTAGGTTTATTCCTATGTATCTTATGGTTTTTAGGTGCAATTGTAAATGGGATTGATTCCTTAATTTCTCTTTCTTCAGTCACATTGTTAGTATATAGAAATACAACTGATTTCTTTGCATTGATTTTATATCCTGTCACTTTGTTGAATTCTTGTATGAGTTCTAACAATTTGGGGTGAAGTCTTTTAAGTTTTCCACATAAAGTATCATGTCATCTGTGAAGAGTGAGAGTTGGACTTCCCAGAGTCTTAGTTTTAAGTCCACTTTGTCTGATATAAGTATTATTACTCTGGCTTTCTTTTGAAATCCTTTTTTCATGATAAATGTTTCTCCTCCCCCTCACTTTCAATCTGCAGGTGCCTTTAGGTCTAAAATGAGTCTTTTGTAAGCAACCTAGAGATGGGTCTTGCTTTTTTTTTTTTTTTTTTAAATCACCTCTGACACCCTGTATCTTTTGCTTGGTGTATTTAGTCTACTTACATTGGAAGAACTTATTGATCAATATGTCTTTATTGCCATTTTATGACTTTTTTGTTGTTGTTTCTGGAGATTCTCTCTGATACTTTGTTGTATTTGTCACTTTTGGTCTCTCCTTTGCACTCAGAATCCCCTTTAATATTTCTTGCAGGGATAGTTTAATGGTCACAAACTCTTTTAGCTTTTGTTTGAGAAACTGTTTATCTCTCCTTCTATGCTGAATGATAGCCTTGGTGGAAGAATATTCTTGGTTGCAGATTTTTCCCATTCAGCACTTTGAATATAACATGTTACTCCCTTTTGTCTTGACATATTTCTGTTGAAAAATCTCTAGCTAGGCTTATGGATCTTTCCTTGTGAGTTAAGGACTTCTTTTGTCTTGCTGATTTTTGGATTTTTTTCTTTATCACTTTATTTTGAAAATTTAATTACAATATGTCTTCATGTTGGCCTGCTTTTGTTGATTTTGATGGGAGTTTTCTGTGCCTCTTGGATATGAATGTCTGTTTCCTTCCCCAGATTAAGGAAGTTTTCAGCTATTATTTCTTCAAATAAATTTTCTGCCCCCTTTCCTCTCTCTTCTTCTGGGACTCCTATAATACAAATTTTATTATGTTTGATGGAGTCACTGAGTTTCCCTAAGTCTATTTTTGTGTTGCATAATTCCTTTTTTCTCTCCTTTGTTTGGTTTCATTTCTTTCCATTACTTTGTCTTCTAGGTTACTTATTTGTTCCTGTCCTTCTTCCAGCCTATTGTTCATTCCATCACGTTTGTTTCCAATCTCATTTATTGCACTCTTCATCTTTGATTGGTTCTTTTTAAAATATTTTATCTTGTGGTAAGGGTCTCACTGTTGTCTTCCACTATTTTCTCAAGCCCTGTGAGTATCTTTATGATAATTGCTTTAAATTCATCACAGATGCTACTTGTACCTGTTTCACTTCAATCTCTGGCTGTGGCCTTATCTTGGTCTTTCATTTGGGATAAATTCCTCCATCTTGGCAATTTGTCTAACTCTTTGCCTCTTCTCTGTGTTAGAAAATCCAGCTATGTTTCCTGCTTCTGAATGTAATAGCCTTATGAAGAAGAGGTCCTGCCGTGCTTAAGGCCTGCTCTTCAGGGAGTGTCTCTGGTGTTTGCTATGTGCCCTCTGCTGTTGTGTTCTGGGTGCTCTATCTTTCAGGCAGTCTTCTGCAGAGGTTCCCCTTGCTTGCTGTGAGCATTGGTTCCTGGGCCTGAATGTGGTTAGTTTTAACTAGGTGTGCTCTGGTCTGCTTGTGAAATGAGACCTGTCACCACTTCCATTGGAAATGAGGCCCTGCACAACTCTCTGATTGGGACATGCCATGTGGGCAGGGGTTTCTGTTGGTGTACTAGGGGTGGGTTCTGCTGTGCTGGGACTGAGGCAAGCTTGTCTGAGAAGAGCAGTGTCCCCAGAGCACATGATTGTGGGGCTTGGTATAAGCACATTAGGCAACCAGTGTCAGTCCTATGCTGCTTCCCACTGTTCACTATGTTTATGCTGAGGGTTTGGGGAGGGAAATTTCACCAGCCAGTTCCTTTGTTCCTGGAGAGACATCTCTGTGAATGCTGCCTGTCAGGGACACACTCCAAGAATAGCAAAAAATCAACCCCCTCCCTGTGTGCCTCAGGCATCCCCCAAGATCTCCATTTCCACAGTGTCTACCCCTGCATTGTTTGCCTTCCCTCTCTCCAGGAGCAATGCAGTGCTGTCAGGGCCCTATCCAGCCAAACCAGCTGACCTTTAAAACTCCAGTCTTCAAGCCCTGCTGGTTGCAAAAACTCACCATAATCAGTCCCTCTCATTTTCCAGCCCATGGCTGTAGGGAAACATTCTCCTTGTGTATTCCCCCGTGTGATCCTCTCTCTCTCTCACCTGTCTCTGCAACCATTGCTCCCTCCTTTTTACAGCATCCATTTCTCTACTAAACCACATCTCTCCACTTCTTATCTTCTTTGATGTGGCTTCTTCTCCCTGTTTAGCTGTGGAATTTGTTCTGTCAGTCTTCTGGTCAATTTCTGGAGTACTTTGGATGATTTAATAGTTATCTAGTTGTGTTCATGGGATGAGTCGAGCCTAGGGTCCCTCTACTCCATTAACATCTTCCTCTAATTCTCAAAAAATGGAGGCTTTTAAGATAAGAGTACACCTACATGATGGCAAACGTTTAAGAAATCCATCTCACTAAGGAATGAGGAGGATGTCACAACAGAAAATAAAGGTCTGCATTTTGACAAAATAGTACCACTTTACAACTTTTGATATTTCTGCTCAAAACCTATTCTTTGATTGGTTCTTTCAGATATAATCACTATGCTCCAAATGTAGTTATTGAACTCAGATTAGTTATATTTCAAAGAACAGGTTGTCATTTGAGAATTAAAAAGGAAAAAAATCAGGGAATTCCATATACACATATTTTCTGATCCTTGAGAAAGGAATGAGATATAGTGAAAGTGAAAGCAAAGTGGGATACAGAGAGAATTAGCTAATAGAAAGGATAGTTAATAAGGTTAAGACTTCTAAAATACTGATATTTTATTAATATTTAATACTGTTCATCCTTTTAATTCAGAATATATTACAAACATTAGTTTAAAGTCCAGTGAAATCTCACCTTAAACAGGGAATATCTAATAACACATTTTCTCCAAAATGCCCATGGGCAATGTAGGTTGAATCAATGGGTAGGTAGGGTCACAGTTTGTGGGTCTTTGTCTTGTTTGAAATTTCAGCCTGTAATTGTTAATTATTCATTTTGCTGTGTTTAAGACAATTAATGTGAAATTTATTTACTGTTCTTGATAATTAGATATAGTGATTAGAACGTGTTTTATATTATGCAGGGGTTTTCTTTTTATTTATGTAAAAAAAATTAAAATATTTTATTTATTTAGTTGAGAGAGAGAGCCAGAGAACACAGGCCAGTGGAGGGGTAGAGGGAGAGTGAGAAGCAGACTCTCCACTGAGCAGGGAGCCCAATGTGAAGCTCCATCCCAGGACTCTGGATCATGACCTGAGCCAAAGGCAGACACTTAACTGACTGAGCCACCCAAGTAGTCCTAGGAGTTTTTAAGTAACTCATGAACAAACAGCAGCTGGATTTGATGATATGGTAGCATTGTTATGTTTTAAGGGAGGTAATAGAGAGGTACTTTTTTTTTTTTTTACTACATTTAAAGGTTTTCATTGTAATATACTTTGGAAACCTAACATTGTTTATGGAATTGAATAGTAAGTAAGTACCAAATAGTTGTTATTTGCTGTGCACAATGATGACAGCTATTTGTCAGCTTAAGTGCTTGACTTTCTCCACTAGTCCATGTTAATAATCAACTACTAGGGACATGTCTGGTTTGTGTTTGGTTTTGGATCTCCAAATATGTGATGCAAACAAATGTGTGACATTCAGTGCCTGGCTTATCAAATCAGAGACAACAGATTATGATATGTAATAGAATAGACTACAGAACAAACTAAAAATGAAATAATTCTATATGCTGAAGCAGATTTAAGAGTTCTTTCTCAGATTAGAAATCTGTATGGCATGGTTGATATTCACAGGTGAAAAGACTGGTTTGCATAACTAAGGAGGCAGATTTGGATTATTCAGATAAAAAATATCTTCTCTCCCTTCCCCTTACACACACACACACACACACACAAACACACATACACATACACACTAAGTATGGGTTGTTTTTATTTTAATTATTGACTAAATGCTTTACTTCATATCTTGGTGATAGTCATAAGTATTAAATAAACTTGGATATAAAACCCTGAATATTTTATAGAAACCCCTATACAACGGGCTTATGAAGTGAAAAGTGAAACTTATCAGAATGTGTGATTTAGCAAGACACATACTTTGTTTTTAGTCTGGAGAAGAAAAAAATTATTAACAAAAATGTAACTTCTAGTAAAATGAAGAAGCAAATACAGCAAGATTAATTGACTACTTTAGATTAGATATTAGGTACTGATAGTAACTAAAACAATACCAGCACCTAATTATTTTATACTATGCTAAGCATTTTAGCAGGTACATGATTCAGAATCACACCACAGTTTCTCAAGAAATCTTCATACAACACTGTGAGGTAGTTATGACCATTACCTTGCGTGTGAAGCAAATAAAAGAATGGCATTAGCCTTTTTTTTTCCTTCATGGCACACTTTAGTATCCATTAAAAGATTTTTAGTCTCCAGCCTGTTATGGCAAGCCTAATAGAACACTGCTTGGAAGTATCATATTTGATAGCTACTTATGTCTTCAACTAAGAGAAAGTCTCTTCTTTTGCATGACATCTCTCCTCTTCAAGCTCCTTGAGTATGAGCCGCTGCAATAATACTATACTGTTAACCCAAGTATAGAATATGTCAATATCAGAAGAGAGCACATATAAAGGTGGGGAGAAAAATGGGGCAAGAGGAAAAGATAAATTCAGGAGCAAAAGACCAGAATGACTACATTTTCTAAGAAAATAACTTTATATGCTCCATGTTCCTAGTGCAGGATGTTGTTACATGCTAATAAATGTTAAGTATGTTCTAAGTGAACTTAAGGCAAGCCTCCATATTCTTCATGGGAAAAAATATTTTTCTTTTGCAAAAATCAAACTATTTTCTCAAGATGAAAAGTTGAGGAATACAAGAGAAATACATATGATGTGTTTTGACAGAAGTGAGTGATCAAAAGCAGAACGTACTTTTAAGAAGATATATGATCAGTATGGCATATTATTATAAAGCAAGATTTTAGAGACAAAAGGCTATGAAATACACAATTTAGATGGAAGGGACATTATATAAAGTACGCTGTTGAAAAGAGAAAGTTGAAAGACCAGTGGTCCTGAAAACTCACCTGTAATGGCAGTAAAATAAAAGTGGATCATTATCTGTTGGTATTAAGTTTAGGAAATTCATAAACTCATGTAGGGCTCCAAAAATAAATGAACACAAAGCACCAATTTTCTCTGTGTATGGAAATTGAAGAGCTGAGTGCAATGGGGTAAATAATAAATTAAAAAGTTGCTGACTTAGGAATGAGATCCCATATTCCTATCAAGGAAAAGGAAATGGGTGGCTGAAGGGAGGGTGGTAAAATTTATAAGATAACTCTGGGAATATAAAATTGAGGAACTTTATATGAATGGAGGTGACAAACTGCTAGGTACAGGAATTAAATTATAACAGCAGCCAAAACTTAAGGCTATTTTTAGTCATATGTAGCAAAAATTACAGAGCACCTGTACTATTTTGGGGAGAAAATATTTGCACAAAACAAACCCATGTGTGCAAATGCATAGTTGATAATCAGTGCAGCATATTATCATCTTACATTAGCAATTGTATGTTGTTTAGGGGACAGGCAAGTATTTTCAAAAGTCCTTTGAAACCTTAGCTCTGTATTCTCCATGGAGCAAAACTAACATTCTTAAACTGTCTCAATGCTTTAGTCTGCAGCTTCCCCCCTCCCACATTAAGGATTTGGATTTCATGCTCAGAAAGAGCCAAGGCAGATGGGAATTATTCAGAATTTGGAAAAACAAGGAAGCTTCAATTAATGGGATGCTGGCAGGCAACTTCTACAGTGCACATTTTACTCCCACATACATTTTGTTTGTGCATACACACTCATGTTTATGATTTCTTTTACCTTTTAAAAAAAGGATCACACTTTAGTAATTAAAGAATGTTTCTGAATAGAATTCAATATATGTTATGTCCTAGCAGTTTAATTTAGAGGTAACAAAGGGGGAAGTATGCAAATCCAATTTCAAACAAAGATGAACTACTGACATATTTGGTAAAGGCAAATCCAATTTGAAAACCAGTCTTTCCGTCAATGTGTGGCAGACCTTTAATTAAACTTAAGCTTAATATTATGGAGGACAGGAAAAGAGCTATCTGTGCTTAATATATGTGTGTAGGGGAGGAGTGTGATGGAGAATGGATTTGGATTCTCACTTGGGGACAGCTGAGGAAGGAACTTGATAGGTTATATCAAAGGGAGTTGAAACTTTTGTTCCATTTCTTCTCAATGGTAGAATGATATTAGTTCTTGGTTCTTAGATTTCAGGGCAACTGCTGGATGTAGAATTATAGAATACATAATTAATAACAATGTTAGAATTCAAACAAATCTTTCCTATGGAATTTTTTATTGTTTCATTTTCTTATAGGAGCATAATGTGAAGGAGACATAAATTTCCGGAAAATAGATTTAAGAAAAATATTTTTGATTAGATAATATATTTTATTATGAGAAAATTAAACAAATGGTATAGTTTTATAACTAGTTGTGTCTTTAAAGACAATTAGGAAGGTTTGAGAAATAATAAGTTTGAGAAGTGAAAAAAGACCACCTATTCAGTGCTACTTTGTTATGCATAGTGAAGGTGTGTCATCTATTACTCTGCTAAGCATGTCAATTCTAGATTGCAGCCATCTCTACATAGACAAACTCTGTCCTAACTTCCAAGCTATGCATAAAGTAATATTTCAAATGAGAAGAATATAGAAATTACTAAGTGCATAGATATATGAAATTGATACTCCAGAATGTGCCAGGTGAAAATATGTAGGTCATAGCCTTCAAGATAAGTTACTCTTAAAATAATACTTCCTTTAATTTGAATCCTGAAGGCCGCTATATCTTTCAAAGAGGAAAGTGTTAACAAATGTTGAACAAACAACTAGAGAAGATGGCAGAGGCAAAGGGCTGCCCTAGAAGGAACCAAAGTGATAAGCAGGAGGATAGCTCTAAGAAAAATCTATATTAAAAGCATGGAGGACATTAGGCGAAGGAAGGGAAAAATGAAAGGGGGGAAATCAGAGGGAGAGATGAACCATGAGAGACTATGGACTCTGAGAAACAAACAGGGTTTTAGATGGGAGGGGGGTGGGGGGATAGGTTAGCCCAGTGATGGGTATTAAGGAGGGCACGTACTGCATGGAGCACTGGGTGTTATATGAAAACAATGAATCATGGATCACCACATCAAAAACTAATGATGTATTGTATGGTGACTAACATAACATAATAAAATAAAATAAAATTTAAAAAAAGAATAGAAAAATATTAAGCTAGTGCATCAAGGATCAATGGAAACAATAAGCTTTTTGTTTTGTTTTTAATATCTGAGCTTTTATTACAAATGAAAAAAGTAAATACACTAAGAACTGTACATCAGATGAAGAAAGAGATGTGACTTGGAGAAACGGAAACTTCCAAATCAATTAGCAGCATATCAGGGCAAATTGACCCTATTTTTGAAGAATATGAAACTTTTTGAAATTGGCAAGTCATGGCTTGGTGGTCATATTCACTGAACAATATTTATTATTCATTTCTCAGCTTCTGACACTTCTTTTTAAGATGCTTCCATACTGAAGTGGCATCTCTGCACATTGATCTTCTATTTTACATTAGTTTTTCTGGCCTTTTTGTTGTTTCAGTCTTTGAAATCACACAGCTTTTTGTGAGATAGGGAATGATCCAAAAGGCAACTTGCAGGATGATTGCTGTATAAAAGGGCTAAGCTTGAAATAATGCCTATTAATGCCACTGATTTAGCAGGAATGTCTCTACTTTGTTCAGTACGCATTTGCTTTTTGAATTCATTCCACTGAGAATTTTGTCTCTGGCTTTGAAGTTATAATCCTCTATTCTCTGCTATTCTGTTATCAGTTTGACAATAAATGTTGCTAACATTCATAGAAAAGTCTGAAATTCAGAGCAAAGCCTGACTTTTTGGCTGCCTTAAAGGGAGCCTTGGTCTGTCAGTTAATGGGAAGAATGATTACATTGGGATAATGGATGAATATTTTAACTGGTTAAATATAATTGTTCAAAAAATGAGATTTTACATTAATCAGAATAGTCTAAATTTGATTGTTATTCTTGTTTTAATTTCAGGAAGAACAGTCACTATATGTTCCTCTATTTTTGGATTTATTATAAATTCATTCTCTCACTATCAGGAGCAAGAAAACAGATACTTGCAGAAGTGGTTTTGATAATTTATCAACATTTTACATACAAAAACAATTCACCAAATAAATTTCTACAGTCAGGTATAGAAAACAGGCAATTGACTTTTCCAGTGATTAGCTACTGAGCAACAATAAACATATTATGCAGAAACAACTTTTTTCTTTCTCTCACTATTGTTAAAGAGATCTACTTAATAGCAATTATTCAATGGCAGTAAGAGTGAAATGCAAAAGCTTTAATGAGAAGTTCCTGTGCAGGATCTCCATTGCTTTATATACCATTACACAAAAGCCCTGCCATGTTTCTTCAGGACCAATATCTTGGAATGCCTCTAGTCATGATTAACTACATCAAAAGTCCATCTGCCATCTATGTTCATATCACAATCATGCCGAATCTAGGAAGAGTATAGAGATGGGAGAAGATAAGCAGATGCTCATAAATAAGGTTTCTGGGAAAAGCTATAATACAAGGCCATTTGCATTTTAGAAAAAGTCTTCAATTGAATGTTTTGCAAACACTGTAAAGCATCACTTAATACTCTGCATGAGTATCTAAATTCATTTAACTAACAGATTGCTTTTATCCATTAAAATAGAAAATACTTTAATATGTCAATTGAAATTACAGCAGTGGTGTTTATTTACTAATGATAGAAAAACCATTTCCACTTCCCTTTTTAACCTCAGTCTCAACAATAGAATAAAATATTCTTACATATTTGACAATTTTTAATTATTATTAATGTTTTTCTGAAATTTAAGGAGTTTTTAAGGGAACACACACAAAAAAAATTCCCATGGCACTTTTAGGTGCAGGAAGTTGTGAAAATTTTAGGAGAATGATCTTGAAAGTATTCCAGCTTACTTTTGAGAGTCATGAAAGAGCTCTTTAGTTTGGAGATGTTTTATATTCTTAGTGAACACCCATTCTCCAGACTCCCAGACTAAATGGCACCAACTTGACTCTTCAGAGTTCTTTTTACCCATAGTCTTTCATGATCAGTGAGTTTGAATCAAGACAATTTAATATTATGAATTTATGCATGTGCAAATGTCAATATATTCCATTCCTAAGCCAAGCCAAAAACTATTGCCAATAATGATTTTCTCACTTTCTGGACAGATCATATATTCTAATTGCTTATTGATTTAAATTATTTTAAACTTTTTCTTTAAAGTTAAATTCTAAAATCACTTAAGCAGGGAATTTTAAAGAATTTTAGACTTCTTAAATGTATGTTGGAAGTAGAGAATGTTAGGAATTAAGTAATCCATGTACATTCTTGGAAACTAGCTCACTGGGGCCTGCTCTAGTCTTTACACATTATTCCAAAAAGACCCTCAAGAATATAAGTATTTTCCCAGGGTGTCAGAGTATAAGCCAGTGGGTAATAGCTGGGTAACAAGGATGGTGGCTCTCAGAGGAAACCTTGAGTGGAGTTATTTTCCTTGTAACCCATCAGATGTGTGTTCTCATATATTTTACAATTTTAGTCGATTGCTAACATTAATTCTAGTAGACTCTAACATTCTGTGGGAATTCTCATTTTCTCTGATCAGTTTTCTCTGAAATTCTGTGCTGGCTGTCACATATGTCAGGCTCTTTTGAGGTAAAAGTAGAGTTTTAAGTACCAAAAACATCTAAATGTGCAAAGTAGTGCTTTAAAGATGCTTACATTAACTCTATGCTTTAATGGGAGACACTGATCAGTAGTCATTGAGATACGTTAAATGGTACTCTAGTGTCACAAACTACAGTTTTTTTTTTAAATATACTAGGTCTAGCATTATTATAATCTTTATCATCACTATCATCATAAACATATTTATTCAGCATACACCATGTGCCTGATATATACTAGGAGCTTGAAGAACATATGCAGTAATACTCAAAATATACATTTATTCATGCAAATTAAGGCTTTGTGTATATTAGGAACTGGATCAGAAACACATATACTAAGAACTATTGAAAGTGAAATATCAGTATAAAATGAGAGTAGAGAATGTTATGAATATATTAGTATAGTTTTGTATTTTCTCTCAAGACTTCACCTTTTTTGGGCAGAAGTTACTTGTAAATGTGCTGGGTCTGAGCAGGCAGATGAGGAAAAACAAAGAAATAAAAATAAGGAAGTAAACTATGGGAGGTGTAAAGGAAAGACACTTTAAGGGGAAGGTAGGAATTCTATGCAGTACGGGTTCCACCAGAACCTCTTTTCCTTTTCCTGATAATTTGTTTATCTCTAGTTAAGCACAGTCTCCCGGGTATTGCTTTTTTGACCACTGTCTTTGATACCCATGCAACCAGCAAATACTCTGGCATTAATAGGGAGAACTGGATGGAGGAATGTTTCCCTGGGAGCTTGTGCCCAGGTAAAAATTCTATTATTTGATATCAGATCTGGACCAGTCTTGAGAAGCATTTTTTTCTTAGATTTTGTAAACAATATTTGAGTGGTTTTGGGGGCAGCATAGTGTAGTAGAAAGAGAACAGGCTTTAGAGTCAGTCAAATCTTGGATCAAATTCAGGTTATGTAACCATGAGCAAATTAGTTAAACTTGCTTAGTATCAGTTTCTTTATCTGAAAAACATCAAGATATAACAAAAAATAAACCTAAGACAGTGATTATTAGGATTCATCATAATTACAATATACAATGTTAAATCTAGTGCAGAGAATATAGTGAAAATTAAGTAAATATTAGTTCTAGTACATGGATTTTAATTTAATAATCTTTAGGTAGTCTGTGAATTAATCACTAAAATGTTTATACATGAAATATGGTAACGTTGTCCACATTTTTATTTCTGCTGTGCATGAATATTTTACTTATAATATTTAAGAAGACTGAACATGAAGAGGATAATAGCTTTGTATTAATTCTGGTGATTTTTTTCCTGGGGGAAAACCAGAAAAGATGAGATCAGAAGATCATGAATATATTATATTACCAAAAGGGTCAGCCAACTGAAAAAAAAGGTCCAGGAGTACTATATCAAAAGATCACACACCAAAATAGACTTATAGATTTGCATTTTTATTCCTGGTCCTATATTCTAAGAATAAAGAAACTCTCTTCAAAATGGAATTACATCAAAATCAAATATTAATGGGATAGACAAAATGTACTCATCTCTACTAGGCCAATTATATGTTTATACTGTGGACATTGACATACTTAGTCTCAGGTACACATTGAATTGCAAACATGATCTGAAAACTGTCCAAATTTTTTATTGTTTTTAATTTGTTTTTTTATTAAACATCATTTAGAATGGTCTATTGGTTGGACTTGGAAATATATTTTCTTTTTTTTTTTTTTAAAGATTTTATTTATTTATTTGAGAGAGAGAATGAGAGACAGCATGAGAGGGAGGAGGGTCAGAGGGAGAAGCAGACTCCCTGCCGAGCAGGGAGCCCGATGCGGGACTCGATCCCAGGACTCCAGGATCATGACCTGAGCCGAAGGCAGTCGCTTAACCAACTGAGCCACCCAGGCGCCCGGAAATATATTTTCTTATGATAGCTTTTGTTGGTATTTATTTGTATTTATTGCAAATGTTTCAGGATTACTATTTATTTTTTTCTGATTCTACTATGTTTATTTGTTGAAATTATTATTATTTTTATAATTCATATAACATAAAATTCACCCTTTTTTGTTTCAAGTTTTTATTTAAATTCTAGTTAGTTAATGTATAATGTAATATAGGTTTCAGGAGTAGAATTTAGTGATTCTTATCACTAAATATCACTTACATATAATATCCACTGCTCGGGCACCTGGGTGGCTCAGTTGGTTAAGTGACTGCCTTCGGCTCAGGTCATGGTCCCGGAGTCCTGGGATCGAGTCCCACATCGGGCTCCCTGCTCAGCGGGGAGCCTGCTTCTCCCTCTGACCCTCCCCCCTCTCATGCTGTTTCTCTCTCTCTCTCTCTCAAATAAATAAATAAAATCTTTAAAAAAAAAAATAATATCCACTGCTCATCACAACAAGTGCCCTCTTTAATGCCCATCACCCATTTAGCCCATCCCCCACCCACCTCCTCTTCAGCAACCCTTAATTTGTTCTCTATAGTTAAGAGTCTCTAACGGTTTGCTTCCCTCTCTTTTTTCTCCCCTTCCCCTTTATTCATCTGTTTTGTTTCTTAAATTTGATGTATGAGTGAAATCATATGGTATTTGTCTTTCTCTGACTGACTCGTTTTGCTTAGCATAACACACTCTAGTTCAATCCACATTGTTGCAAAAGGCTTAGTAATATTCCATTATATATATGGAATATATATATACACACACCTCTACTTCATTACCCATTCATCAGTAAATGGACATTTGGGCTCTTTCCATAATTTGGCTATTGTTGATAATGCTGCTATAAACATTGGGGTGCATGTGCCCCTTTGAATCACTAAATTTGTATATTTTGTGTAAATACTTAGTAGCGCAATTGCTGGGTCATAGGGTGGTTCTATTCTTAACTTTCTGACGAACCTCCATAGTGTTTTCTAGAGTGGCTGCACCAGTTTGCATTCCCACCAACAGTGTAAGAGGGTTCCCCTTTCTCTGCATCCATGCCAACACCTATTGTTTCCTGACTTGTTAATTTTAGCCATTCTGACAGGTGTTATGTGATATCTTATTAAAGTTTTAATTTGTATTTCCCTGATGGTGATAATTACTATTTATTTTATATGAGGTTTGGGGCAAGTTGTTTCAACCTTCCTAGGCCTCCCAGTTTAATTTGAGAAATAAATAAAAAAGATGAAACACAAAGCTTGAATGTGCCTAGGACCAAATTTAAGTACCCTTTTGGGCATACCACTACTTACTCTCTACCAGGTATAGCAGGTTGTGGTAATAATGATAATAGCAGCAGCAGCAGCAGTAGTAGTAATACCTACTATTAATTGAACATCCACTGGGTATCAATTACTGCATGATATGTATGTATATATTTATATCGGTCTCTATATATACACATATGCCTTAAATTGTAAGGTAGGTATCATTGTCCTCAGCTTATTGATGGAAAGGATATAAGGGGATACAGGTAGATACCTTGCTTAAGTTTTAAAACTAGTCAACGTCAGATCTGAGATTCTATCCTCAGACCATTTTACTTCATTCAAGGTGTACTTTTAATCACTCTGTCTTGAGGCTACCAAATGTCTCCTTTCACTCTCCTTATTTCTTATTTTCCCCCTTCCCCTCCTACTCCTACAACTTTTGCTTGTTTTAGATTACTATTTTTTTAAACTACTGACAAAAAGCAAAGCTTGAAGCTAAAAACTCTACCAAGTGATTTTCTCTGGTCAAATGCTAGGTTATGTGAACATGGAATGGAGCAAATTCACAGATTATATTTTCTTATATATTTGTAATGTTTGCATGTTTCTCTTACTCTGGTACCCTCTGTCTCTCTCTTTTTTAAAAAAAAGTCTTAAATATGCTTAATATACCCAGAAAAAATGGGCAAGATATTACTTCAGTAGGCATAATTTAAAGAGAGTTATATTTAATTCCAAATATGAGCACATAGACACATTCACATTTTATTTGTCTTTTGCTTCTGGGAAGGCCTGATCCAGATTTGCTTATTGAAATTTTATGTTTCCTAGTGTATAAAATATTTACCAAAGGCATAATGGGCTTTTTATAGAGGCTATGTCAGTATAGTTGAGACATTGGTTCATGGCAGATAGCTACTGTCTCTCAGAACTGTGATAGTGGTCAGTGAGCTTTGTTTTCTCCCCAAAGTCTGAATTCAAATTTCAATTGAGAAAGTTAAATTAGAAATGAAAAATTTTTTTTATCATTCTGAAGTCGAAGTTGATCTTTAAGACCAATGCATGAGGGAAGATTAGGGATATTAATGGATTACTCAGAGTAAACTCAAACAATAAACATTTATTACAATTGTATATAAACTAATATTTTATAGAGAAATTAGAATATCCCTTGAATACTCTAAGAGCTGTTTATACTCATTAAGAGGAGGGGGGAAACTATAAGCTTTTTAGTTAAAAAGAAAGAGTATTATTTGGGATTTGGGATAGTGAAAATACTGACACACTGTCCTGGAAGTGTGAAAGTCCAAGTGGCTGTTTCATTCTTTGATGACTCTATGTGGGTCAAACTCAACTTGGCTTTTATCTTTGTTTCTTTTCCCCCCTTTTCTCATCTTTTTCCATTATTGATTTCCTTTTTCATTCTTCTCATCCATTCGCTTGACAACCTTTGCCTTAGCACAAACTGTGACTTGGCCACCAACTTGGTGTTAAAGATTCTGAAAGGAAAACAAGAAAAAGCCAAACAGAAAGTCTACCCTTAAGTATTTCTCTGCATCATGCCACTATCTGATTCATTCAATTACAAATATACTAATTATAAATGTCTCCACTTTGCTAAATAATTCTAAGTTTTTGTCTCAAACATCTGCTAACCTAAGAACTTTTTTTTTTTTTTTTTAAGATTTTATTTATTTATTTGAGAGAGAGAGAATGAGAGAGAGCGAGTACATGAGAGGGGGGAGGGTCAGAGGGAGAAGCAGACTCCCCGCTGAGCAGGGAGCCCGATGTGGGACTCGATCCAGGGACTCCAGGATCATGACCTGAGCCGAAGGCAGTCGCTTAACCAACTGAGCCACCCAGGCGCCCTAACCTAAGAACTTTTTAAAAATGTCATATTACACTGAGTCAAAAAAGCTGTTTTTTATAAAAAATGTCTTGCTGGAAATTGTACAAGTTGCCTTCTATAACCATCTCTCTCTTCCCTTCCCCAGTCCCTGGATCTCTGATGCTTTTTCCCTCCTTTTCCTTACCTTAATTCACTAAAAGGCTGAGTAGCATAGGAGGTCATTGTGATCATGGTAGAGAATATAATTGGTATTGAAAAAGTATATATTTGTGTGAGAATATATTTTATTTCCTTGTATTGCTTTCAGCCTTAACCATCGTTGTCTCTAATCTAAGGAGGGCAGCTGATATATTTTACTTGCTATT
The DNA here is from genome assembly GCF_004348235.1 of Phoca vitulina. Taxonomy (NCBI): domain Eukaryota; kingdom Metazoa; phylum Chordata; class Mammalia; order Carnivora; family Phocidae; genus Phoca; species Phoca vitulina. Next base: position 2,294,776 of record NW_022589760.1, read on the forward strand.
AAGTAACAAACTTGGTTTCATTTAGATGGAAAGCTTTGATTATAAGACTGTTTCTTTTCTAACATAGTGCTGACCACTATATTGGCTGTTAATGGGTAAGTATAGTTAAATCCCATTAATTTGAAACACAAGGGACTATAAAAGATGGACTCTGAATTAAGTAGAGTATCCATTATTTTATTTAAGAATAGGGCATGTGGTTAGCCAAGAAATTACAGTTATTCAACAGATACAATTGACTAAATTTAAGTAATATTTATGTTGTGATAAACTATGCTGAACACCTTACAGTTTTTAATGTAACTGTACCATAGTCATGCACTATTTCTACAGAAATGAATAACCCTGAAAATGAAGAAAGTTGAGGGAAATTTAAAAGAAATTCACTATAAAATTCATGAAAATATTTTATTCCAAAATACATTGAGGTAGTAATAAGAGTGTAATGTGCTGTGTTGAAAAAATTTGGGATCACTACACTAATCAGAATTCATTTAATGCAAATATGGGAACTATATTTAACATCTTAGAAATATTACTCAAGGTTGAGATCTTATGAAAAGATCTGTGGACAGAAAGCTGCATATCTAGAAATTATGCCATTGATTGCACAGTTCTCCAGATTCATTTAAGGGCTAGTCTTTCAAGGTCAAGAGAAATGATAAACATGATAGTTTCTTACGTGGCCACAGATGGTACAGCTGCAAGAGCTCAGAGGTATGAGCATGTTGTTCTTTCTCCATGGAAAACAGTGTTTAAAACAATTTTCAAAGGATAGCTTATTTCTTTCCTACTTAATTTGACCTGTGAATACCATTAACTGTTATTTATTAGGGTATTCGTTGTCTAGGGGAGTCAAACAAAAGCTGTTTATTGAAATTTGAAAAAAAATAACTTCAGCTTTTTTAATAGGCAAGACTCTTCTGTTTAACAGATGGCTCAGCAGTTGTAAGAAAATTATTCACAACCCAAAAGCAGCACAAATAATGACTTTAAAACACAGTTCTCAACCTATATATTTTAAAAAGAAAAAAAATGATTTTGTGCTGTCTCCTTTCATACTGTGCCTTTGAACAGACAATGAATTTCTGAAATTGGCAACAGATAAACCTTACCTCTTGAGGGACACTGGATCGATCCCACTTTTATTAGCTTTGTATGAATTATGAACACATCACCAAAAATAGTGACTTCTGAAACAACTTTACCTTTTGGTATTAAAACACGAAATATGAAGATGGAAATTAGTTTGGGGAGATACCTACTCTATTCCTGAGTTCTGTTGCTCATTTTACTTATCTCTAAACTGTGAAGGAAAGGGGAGGCAATAATTAGTTTTTCCAATTGGCCAGTGAATAAATAGACCTGTCAGTTCCATTAGCGACATAAGTGGCTGGGATTTCAAAGCCTTGCAGTGGTTATACCATTTTTAAAAAAATTGTTCCTTGTTTTGCATTAAAGGGGGGGAGAAAATTCTGCTTCCTTTATTTTCACTTTTTAAACCTAATGTCATTTGACAGTCTTGCTTTTCCTCATGTTAGTATAACATTTCTATGTGCGGTTACCTGTTTTGAGCAGTGTCTCAAGGCTATTTGTGACTTAGAAATCGATTTCCTTTGATTTCTTATAGTTTTGTGGCTTTTTCTTTAAGTGGTTCTTGTTCTGGAAGGAATTGTCAATGACGAGGAATAGAATTTTTGTGCATATGAAACACACTAACCAATATTGGAAAATATCCAATTATAATTACTCTATCCAAATAAAATATTCTTTTTAACTTTGAATTTTTCAAAAGCCATGGTTCTTATCACTTTGACTTGAGTAGGTAGACTCAATCATAAACCCAATGATAGTATATATTACATCAGGTAGAATGATAGACAGATTCATGAGGCTGGAGTATCTTGAAAGGAAATTTTGTCTAAAGCATTGCCTTCAACCAAGATCATGCTCACATTATCACAGATACAGAAATGGAATCCAGAATATTTTTCAACAAAGTATTCTAAGTTTCTAAACCCTCAAAGTTTCTTCTTATTGTTTTAAAAAACCAGAAAGACATAGCATTTGTCAACTTGGACAGATTCCATCTGATATCATTTTGTCTTTAGAGGAGGTATCCAAAAGAGCTTAGTAATTAATAAATCAGAAAGAAATCTATTTTCAGATGTTTGAAGGAGAAAATATAGATACTTGGTAGGAATCTTGTAGCCAAATGATGCCCTCTTTCTATTTAAATTTATGCTTTACCTTAAGTGTGGAGAGTTCCATTGAAACATCATTAATTCAGCTGACATCAAGGATTTGCTCCCTTCACAGTATAATTAGCTTTATTTTGTTTCCTGGCCATAGACTTGACCTGTAATTCCAATTAACTCTACTAAAATATGTATTATAATGTTTAGGGGGATCCAAGAGGCAATGTGGATGGATCACACACTGCCTCTCCGTTACTTGAAGAAACATCTGTAGTATTAATAGTTTCAGTTGTACACCTTCCTTATAAAGAACAACCCATGCAATTGCAGCAGTGGAAGATGTCTACTGTAACACAATATTTATTTGGTTTATATCTCTTGTATCTATATCTACATAATCTTTGATAAGAAAATCATAAATACCAAAAAGTCTTTCTTTTAGTTATCATATAGGGTCAGTAAAGTCACTTTTCATCCACTGATGTTCTCAAAACATCTCCAAAGATAGGTACTCATTCTAATTCCAATGATGACTTTGCAATTGCTATTTGTGTCAGCCATTTACCTAAGCTAGCCATATGCAGCAAAACAAAGGCATATTTTCCCACCAAGTCAATGACAACCATTGTGTTTTATATCTCCCCAAAACTGGTACTTTGGAAGAAGTTATAGTGGCTATCTACCACTAGCAGCAGCCACCAGATCATTCTGATATTTAAAACTGCCTTACCAATCACAGGCCTGTGAACACTGCTGTTTTTCAAAGTGTTTGCAGTTCAAATATTTCTTCACCTTTATTCCTAGTCTAAGATGCTACAGTAACCTATTGATTTTCCTAGAAGTCATGTTCTTCTGCCAGGCTATTTCCTGTGCTTTTATTAATTGGTGCATTGGTTGTCAATTATAACCACTCCACAAGTAAAGGAGTAGTGCTTTACCTATTCATGTAAGAACTTGAAGCTTACATAATTTCCCTCTGATACTATTAAAGAATAAAAAAAGCTCTATTATTTTGCCTGATTCCCTCATTTTTTAGTTTAAAATTGAAAGGCAGCATTGATATAGTAGAAAAAAGACTATTTATAAATTTTAAGGCTTAGATATTTGTCTTGCTTTGGTTGCTAAGTAGATGAATGACCTCAGGCAGAAGAGTCACATAACATTTCAAAACCTTAGTTTCCTCCTTTTCAGATAATAGCACAACCATTAAAGTTCTTTGAAACAGCAATGCATTATATTAAATAAAAGGCAAGATTTTTAAAAAGATTTTATTTATTTATTTGACACAGAGAGAGACAGCTAGAGAGGAAACACAAGCAGGGGGAGTGGGAGAGGAAGAAGCAGGCTCCTTGCTGAACATGGGGATCATGACCTGAACTAAAGGCAGACACTTAATGACTGAGCCACCCAGGTGCCCCAAAAGGCAGGATTTTTAACATTACTTTGAAAACCTGCATTATTAGTGCTTTCCCCCCCTAAAAGTTTAGTAAATTCTGCCATCATTTTCTCTTCTATTTCTCTTTCCCTATTATGAAGGAACTGATGATAATGTAATGTCTTGAATTATCTTAATTCTTCTTCCAAAAATTATAATTCCATAAACTTTGCAGTTTGAAGAGTGTTCATTATTATACTTAGATTTGAAACACAGATATTCTCTAAGCACTGCAAAGCTACTCCTGTATTAACAAATAAATCTTATGAAATAAAGCATAGGGACTATATTCTTTCTCTAGAATGAGATACAATTTTCTGAAAAGTAGAGACATTTTTATTCTGATGCTTCTCTTCCACTCAGACTGGCAAGTGCTTATGGGACATAGCATTTAATTTTAATTTTTATTTTTATTTATTTTTTAAAATATTTTATTTATTTATTTGAGAGAGAGGGAGATAGCAAGAAAGAGCACGAGTGGGGGTGGGGAATGAAGCAGGCTCCCCGCTGAGCAGAGATTCCCAACGTGGGGCTGGATCCCAGATTCCTGGGACCATGACCTGAGCCTAAGGCAGACGCTTAACCGACTGAGCCACCCAGGTGCCCCAGGACATGGCATTTTAAACTCTGCTTGTGCTCCATTGCTTGTCTTGCTCCATGGTCTGCTGATAATGCAGGAAACTTTTGTAATGTAAGTAATCATGTCATTCTTTTCAGTTTGGTGGAACTGGGGCTCCACCTTGTTCAAATCCTTTGCTTAATTGATATACTAAATATTTCAGATAGTTCTAATTGATGATATCAACCAAATTCCATTCAGAAGGTGAGAGAATTGTGAGATCTGTTGGTAAAGGAATTCTTAGACTGAAGAGTTTCCACTTTCTCATTCATTTTCCAGATTGAACTGGTTTAAAATAATGTACCTTGTAGCGTGTATATGGTTTTGCTTTCCTGTTTGCTCCATTCTGGGCACAAGTATCCTGACTACACTGTCAATTGGGATACAAGTAGTCTAGATATCATTTTTTAAGGAATCTTTTGGTTGTAAATAACAAACAGCTACTTATATCACTTCAGATATAAAGGATATTTGTTGAAAGAATAGTATAGGTAGTTTGATGAACATCCATCCTTCCAGCTCATCAGCCAGAAATAGTGGGATAATCTTTGATTTCTACCTCTTTCTCATGCCCTATATCTAATTTGTGAGTAAATAACATTGATTTACATCTAACCACTTCTTATCATGTCCAGTGCTGTAGTTCTAATCCAAGCCATGATCATTTTTCATTTGTATTTTTGCCACAGCCTCTAACTTGCCTCTATGCTTCACCCTTGGCCAACAGCTATTGTAACTTTTTAAATGTAAATTAGATCAAATTACTCTTTTTAAAATTTTTAAAAAGATTTTATTTATTTATTTGTCAGAGAGAGAGAGCACAAGCAGGGGAGCAGCAGGCAGCGGGAGAAGCAGGCTCCCTGCTAAGCAAGGAGCTTGATGTGGGACTCCATCCCAGAACCTTGAGATCATGACCTGAGCCAAAGGCAGATGCTTAACTGACTGAGCCACCCAGGCATCCCACTCTTTTAATTTTTAAAATTGTGTTTCACTTTATTGCACTTTGTGGATACCGAATTTTTAAAATTTAATTAATTTTTAAAATTGAGTATAGTTGACACACAATGTTACATTAGTTTCATGTATACAACATAGTGATTTAATAATTATACATTATGCTATACTCACCACAAGTGTAGTTACCATCTGTCTTTTGATCAACACTCTCCAATAGTTCTGCATCTTAAGGTTTAAGCTAAAATCCTATCAATGATCTACAAGGCCCTACATAATCTACCACCTTTGTGTCATGTCCTTAACTTCATCTCTTAATATTCTCTTTGATTTATGTCAGCTCATTTAACTCTGCCCACATTTGCATCTTTGCTATTATTACTTGAATATTTCAGGCACACTCCTGCATTAAGGTCTTTGTCTTGGCTCTTGCATATATATGAAAGCTTTTTCCTCCCCTCCCATCCTCCACATATCTATAGGGCCAAATCCTTTACTTCTTTCATGTCTTTATTTAAATGTCACCTTACTCACCAACCCATCTACTCCACCTATACACCACATTGTTATTCTTCTTTATACTTACTTTTTCTTATTTTTCAATAGTACTTATCACCTTTTGCCACTTGTGTAATTTACTTTTAATGTTTATTGTTTCTTGTCTATCACCTACCACTAGAATATAATCTCCATGAGAGCAAGGACATTTGTTTTACTCACCAATATATTACTGATGCTTAGAATAATGTTTGGTATATATTAGTCATTCAAGTAATATTTGTTAGGCAAAGGAAAAATCAATGGATAGAAAAATGAATAATTGCAAGGATAAAAAATAGAAGAGAACAGGGCTAAGTGGGAACTGACTCTGGAATGTAGGGAACTAAAGGAACTTTCTTATTTTTCACTGGATATTACCATCTTCTTTTCCCTTCTTCTCTCTATATATTAGTTCCATAATCCATTCAATGATAATTTTGTAGGGGCACCTGGGTGGCTCAGTTGTTAAGCATCTGCCTTCCGCTCGGGTCATGATCCCAGGGTGCTGGGATCGAGCCCGCATCGGGCTCCCTGCTCAGCGGGAAGCCTGCTTCTCCCTCTCCCACTCCCCCTGCTTGTGTTCCCTCTCTGGCTGTGTCTCTCTCTGTCAAATAAATAAATAAAATCTTTAAAAAAAAGATAATTTTGTAGCTTTCAGTTTACAGATCTTGTACTTCTTTTGCTAAAGTTTATTCCTAAATATTTTTATTATTTAGATCCTATTGTAAATGTAATTTTTGCTTAATTTTATTTTCATACTGTTTATTGTTATTGTATAGAAATACAAATTTTTATATTCATCTTGTATCCTGAAACATTGGTGAACTTGTTTACTAGCTCTAAATATTTTTTATGGAGTCCCTAGGATTTTCTATATATAAAATCATGTCATCTATAGAGAAAAGTTTACTTCTTTTTTAATTCCAATGCCTTTTATTTTATTTTATTGTCTAATTGCTCTGGCTAGAACTTATATTACAATGTTGAGTAGCAGCAGTAGAAGTGGACATTTTTATCTTGTTCTTGATCTTAGGGGGAAAGCTTTCAGTCTTTCATCATTAACTGTAATGTTAGGTGTGGGTTTTTCATAGATTTCCTTTATCAGATTGAAGAAGTTCCCCTCTATTCCTAGTTTACTGAATTTTTTTTTAATCATGAAAGGGTTTTGAATTATGTTAAATGCTTTTCTGCATCTAGTAAGATAAGCATGCAGTTTTTGCCTTTTATTCTATTAATATGGTGTATCACATTGATTTTTAATACTTATTTCAACCTTGCTTTTCTGGGATAAGTCTCACTTGATCATGTACAGTCTGGTATAATCCTTTTTATATGTTTCTGGATTTGGTTTGCTATTTTTATGCCTATATTAATAAGAGATATTGGTCTCTAGTTTTCTTTTCTTGTCATGTCTTTGTGTGGTTTTGGTATTGGGCTAATGCTGGCATCATAGAATTAGTTGGGAAATGTTTCCTCTTCTAGATTTGGTGCTAATTTTATAAATGTTTAGAAGAGTTACCAATGAACTCATCTGGGCCTAGGCTTTTTTGCTGGTACTTTATTTGATTACTAATTCAATCTCTTATTATAGGTCTGTATAGATGTTCTATTTCTTCTGGAGTCAATTTAAATAGCTTGCATATTTCTAAGAATTTGTTCATCAAAGTTAAATAGTTTATTGACATACAGTTGCTCATTGTATTCTTTTATAATGCTTTTCATTTTATAAGGTTGGCAGTAATGTCCTTACTTTCATTTCTGATTCTAGTAATTTAAGCTTTCTCCCCACCCCCTCTTGTTTTCTTGGTCAGTATAGCTAAAAATGTGTCAATTTGATAGATCTTTCCAAAATACAACTTTTATTTTCATTGATTTTATATATCATTTCTCTATTCTCTCCTTAATCCGTTTCCATTCTAATCTTTATTATTTCCTTCCTTGTGGGTTTTTTTTTCGGGGGGGGTTAGTTTGCTCTACATTTTTTAGGTTCTTAGGGTAGAAAACTAAGTTACTGATTTGAGAATTTTCTTGGGGATTTTTTGGTGTCTTATGATAAAAGGCTGTCACTTGAAAGAGAAGATGGTAAGATAGTAACTGGCATGTCTGTTTATTCCATCTACCAATATACCTGGAATGGCTTTTAACCCACTATTCTATAAAGTGAAAGAATAATTTGAAAAAGACTAAATCCACAATATAACATTAGAACATTATGTAATTTAGTGAATTAAATTTACACACGAAAGTTTACATGCATTCGCCATCATATATATGTAAAAATCTACAAATATTACAGAATGCTATTTTGGTATAAAATAATTCCTCCTCATTAGGGTTTGGAGCAATGTGAGATCAAAAGAAATGTTTATGTCCTGAACCAGGTTTAGAACTTTTATTTCATAATCCTTAAGTATTTTACATCAGTCTTTCTCAATTTATGTTCCTTTCTAGACTTCTTAGAGTGGCTTCTTATAACTAGGTATTTAATATGAATCATTGAGAATTCTGTCTGTCTTTAATTGTATAAGTGTTTTTCTTACATGTTGTGTTATTAGTTCTGTTTCTAAGGAGGTTGCTTTACTTCAGGCATACTAAACTTACAGATGTTTCTGCTTCATACCAGAACAATAGTTTTTCTTCTTCTTTGCTGTGATTTTATGGCTATCAAATAGTTACTTTTTTTAATGCTGCATATCTTTTTTTCTGTCCTATGTATATCTCAGCTGCCCTGTAGATACGGGAATAATTTTCTCTACTCTAACTTTTGTTGGAGAGAACAATTCCAGGATAAGCTTGACCTAAAACATCTCCCACATTTCACAGAAGTTATGGGCACTTTCTTACTTATGCTGTAAGACTATTTAATAGCTCCCTGGTGATAGCAGTGCAGAGCTTTACTTTTAGCCTTTTCACACACATTATGTGAGGCTACATCCACCATGCTTTAAAAGTGGAACTTTTATCTAGTCTAATGTTTATTTATTTGAGGGCAGTTGGGGAAGTGCTTTCTAATCTATGTATTTCTCTCATGTATTATTTTATTTTTACATTTAAATACTTAATAAACTATATCATATTAAAACATATGTACACACCCATTATTCATATATGTACAGTTTTTAAAATATTGATAAAGTAAAAATCACTCACTCAAAGAAAATTAAAAACTATTAAAGCCTGAGCACTGGGTGTAATATATAAGTGATGAATCACTAAATTCTACTCCTGAAACCAATATTACACTAAATGTTAACCAATTAGAATTTAAATAAAAACATGAAACAAACAAACGAAACTATTAAAGCCTCCTATGTATTATTCATGCCTAATCACATCTCTCTTTCAAATCCAAGGAAATCACTATCATGATTTTATGTTTATAGTTTCCTTCTTTTCTATATAGTTTTGTCACATTTGCATGTGTCCCTAAACAATATATTATGTAGTTTGCCTGCTTTTGAACTTTATATAAGTGGAAATGTGCAGTTTATATTATTTTATGTTTAGGATCTTTGGCTAAACTCTATTTATGCCCTTAGTGTTTCTTTTTCTTTGAAAAATCTGTTTATGTCTCTTTCTCCATTTATTATTTTGTTGTTTGTTCTTTTTATTGATTTGCAGGGTTACTATAGTGATACATATAAATCATATAATAAAATATATAAAAATACACATAAGTCCTGATTATGTATAATTCATATGTGATTATTAGATAAATTATATACATGTGATTCTAACATGTGATATATATAATTCTAATAATTATTAATCATATGATTAAAAATAAATTCTTCTAGTATGTAGCTATCTTATCCCTTCTTTTTTGTTATCTTCTGATGAAGGAAAGTCTTAATTTAAATTGAAATTATCAATTGTCTTCTTTTACAGCTTTTGTGGGGTTTTTTGTTCTTGTTTTAAAATTCTCCTATATAGGGGCGCCTGGGTGGGTCAGTTGGTTGAGCGACTGCCTTCGGCTCGGGTCATGATCCTGGAGTCCCGGGATCGAGTCCCGCATCGGGCTCCCTGCTCAGCGGGGAGTCTGCTTCTCCCTCTGACCCTCCTCCCTCTCATGCTCTCTGTCTCTCATTCTCTCTCAAATAAATAAATAAATAAATCTTTAAAAAAAAAAAAAAATTCTCCTATATATTATTCTTATAGTTCAATAGTTTTGCCTTTATATTTAAGTTCTTAATGTATCAAGAATTAATTTTGTACATGATGTGAAATACATATCTATGTTTATTTATATTTCTGATCTACATGATCACTTTCCCTGCATAACTTCTTTAAAATTCAGTGGTTTTCAAATTTTTTTGACCAAGGCTCACAGTGAGTAGTGCATTTTGTATTGTGATCCAGCATTGAACCACATTTATATGGAGGCACAAATTCATATATTTTCATTAAATATCACTTACTCATAATTATGTGTGATGAACTGTAGTATTTTTTCTTCTATTTTTTAAAAAAAAATTTTATTTTATTATGTTATGTTAATCACCATACATTACATCATTAGTTTTTGATGTAGTGTTCCATGATTCATTGTTTGCATATAACATCCAGTGCTCCATTCAGTACATGCCCTCTTTAATACCCATTACCAGGCTAACCCATCCTCCCAATCTTCTATTTTTTAATTGAAAATTTTCTTGAGATAATGGCAGGTTCACATGAAACAATCCAGAGATTTCATGTACACTTACTTCATTTCCTCCAATGTTAACCTTTTCCATATTTTTTATTTGTTTATGACTCCCAAAATTTATTTCATGTAATTGAGTTGAGGACTCAATCTTTTTTATTCCCTTGTAAACATTTTTATTCATTTTTTAGGAATCATGCAGCAATTCATAAATTATTGATTCCTGGGCACCTGGGTGGCTCAGATGGTTAAGCGTCTGCCTTCGGCTCAGGTCATGATCTCAGGGTCCTGGGATCGAGTCCCGCATCGGGCTCCCTGCTCCTTGGGAGCCTGCTTCTCCCTCTGCCTCTCTCTCTCTCTCTCTCTCTCTCTGTCTCTCATGAATAAATAAATAAAATCTTTAAAAAAACAAAACAAAACAAAACAAAAAAAAATTATTGATTCCTTGATGTGCCCACTGTAGTGTGCCCATGAGTGTATCTCAGGGAGTGAGAGGAGTACACAGATGGCACAAACAGTACACACACACACACACACACACACACTTATACACACCAGGTGTGTAGGTCTTAAAACAAAGTAATTAACCAGCATAAGTGATGATTCAATCTTAAAAAAAAAAAACACTCCTTCCACTAATCTGCAATGCCAGATTTCTCAGATAAAACTTCCATATATTCATGTATCCATATGTTTTTGAACACTGTACTTTTTCCAATTATGTATTGGACTGTCACTGCATCCTCTAAATTATTGTAGATTTATAAGGATATATAATAAGGATTTGTCACCCAACTTATTTCTTCATTAAAATTGATTTAGTTATCCTGGGTCTTAAGTTCTTCCACATAAATTTTAGAATCAATGTGAAGTTTCATGAATAAACCACATTGAATTCATGGATCAATTTTAGAAGAATACACATCTTTATTATATCTAGTTTTTGTATGTATAAATATGGTATTTGTCTTTATTAATATTTTAAATAACTTTTAATAAATATTAATTTCCACATGAATTTTTATATGATTTTATTACATTTATTTTGAAGTACCTTATTATTGTTACTATTTTATTAATTTTATTATTTCAATGATATCTTTAAAAATAACATTTCTAACCAATAACAGTTTGTAGAAATATAATTATTCTTATTTATACATCATAATTAATAATTTTATTAATTTTGATAATTTGTCTATAGATTTTCCTATTTTTTATATAAGCAATCCAATATTATCCAAGTAATGAAAATTTGGTTTCTTCCTTTCTAATTTGTACACTTTGGTGTTTTTCTTTGTTTCTTTGTTTCTTTGGTTTTTTTTTACTTTAAATTCAATTTTTTTTTTAAAGATTTTTTTTATTTATTAATTGAGAGAGATAGTGATAGAGAGAAAGCATGAGAGGGGGAGAGTCAGAGGGAGAAGCAGACTCCCCGCCGAGCAGGGAGCCCAATGCAGGACTCGATCCCGGGACTCCAGGATCATGACCTGAGCTGAAGGCAGTCGCTTGAACAACTGAGCCACCCAGGTGCCCTTAAATTCAATTTTTTAAATTATTTTTTATTGTTATGTTAATCTCCATACATTACATCATTAGTTTTAGATGTAGTGTTCCATGATTCATTGTTTGTTCATAACACCCAGTGCTCCATGCAGAATGTGCCCTTCTCAATACCCATCGCCAGGCTAACCCATCCTCCCACCCTATTTTTTTTTTTTTTTACATTTAGTGCACTGGCTAGGACTTGCAGTAAAATGCTCCATAGAACTGTTGATAGTAGGACTTCTTGCTTTCATCCTGATTTTAAGGAGAATAATTCTTCACCATTAGGTTTATTTTAGATTTGCTTGTTATAGATATTTTTATCAGTTAAAAGTGTCCCCTTCTATTCCTACCCTGCAATTATGAACAATTGTTGAATTTTATCAATATTTTCTTCATGTATTGGTATATTTATGTTATTTTCTTCTTTAATCTTATAATGAATAGAACATATTAATAAGACTGAATGTCTTGATTAATAGATTTTATAATATTAAACTAACTCTGCATTCTGTGAATAAATCTAACATGGTTATAATATATCATCTTTTATTACACTGTTGGGTTTTTGTTAATATTTAAAAATTTTCCCATCTACAGTAATGAGTGAAATGGGTTTTTCATACTGTTATTTCTTTGATATGAAGATTCTTCTAGATTACAAAATTGGTTGTGGAATATTCCTTGTTATTTCATTTTAGAAGATCTTATCTAATATTATAATTATGCACTGTTTTAATGTTTGATAGAACTTGCCCATGAAGACATCTGGCCCTGGAGTTTTTATTGTGGGAAGATCTTTAATTTCTATTTCTTTGTAACTGACAGCAAGGTTATTTTAGTTTTCTATTTATTTCCACAGGGAGGGATTTTTTGGCTATCCAATCTATTATATTATGGGAAAAACAAGTCACTTCTTTACCTAGGAAGTTGTGTTTCTTCTTCCCCATGGAGAATCATTCATCTAGTGCATGTCATTCATATCCTTATGAGTCCATCCTTACCTTATATTGAGGAAATTGAAACTTAAAAAAGTCTAAGTTAACTTGTGAATGGTCAAGTAAAAGGTACAAGAATAGAGCACATGTTTATTGACTTTCAATCTATTGTTCTATGTCCTAGTGATTATTTAATGTAGTGTTTCTTTGATGAAGAACATTTCTTTTTTTTTTTTTTAAAGATTTTATTTATTTATTTGACAGAGAGAATGAGAGAGAGAGCACATGAGAGGGGGGAGGGTCAGAGGGAGAAGCAGACTTCCTGCCGAGCAGGGAGTCCGATGCGGGACTCGATCCAGGGACTCCAGGATCATGACCTGAGCTGAAGGCAGTTGCTTAACCAACTGAGCCACCCAGGCGCCCGATGAAGAACATTTCTTATTAACTATCTTCTGTTACAGAATATAAAAGGTGCAGATTGGAAGGAAATTTTAGCCTAGATTGTAATTTTTCCTTTTATTCACTGTTGTTAGGTGGGGAAACTTTCTTTATCCTATTTAGTGTTTCCTGCCTAGTGAAGAAAACTACACTTATCTGTGGCTTCACTTATTCTTTATCAAGAGAGGAGAATAACTAGATCTTACTGTTGAGTTTGGAAAAACAGAGAGTATATATCCCCAACATTTGTTCTATTCTTTCCTTAGCAGTGAACATCCTTATAGAGAGCAGGTTTCCTAATCTGATCCTTTTTAAATTGTAAAGAAGGGCTGCTTCTATGAAAAAAATATATGGTAGTTTGACAGTGCTAAGAGTTGGTAGATAAACCTGTCTAATTTAGAGATTCAATAATAGAAAGTCAACTTGACCACAGATATAAGCCACATTTTCTAATATCAGCTATGAAAGTAATAACAGTGATGTTTTGAATGCTATCTGCTTTATAACCATTTCTCTTCTAACATATTTAGAAATTGGACAGAGAAATAGGGGATGGGGCTTCATCAAACCCTTGAGAAAATTTTGAAGTACAGAATTATAGGCCAAAACAACATATTTAGAGGATCTTTTGGGACTAAGGTACATAGCTTTGTCTTTGGATGTTAGTGTGTGTATTGGACATTTTATTTTGGCAGTTTGTACAGGCTTTTATTGGGCCATATGGATCCATATGGCTGGTTTTTGTAATTGTTCACTTGGCTTTTAAATGATGTGACCTGGATAGGCCACTTTAGGACCCAGATGCTAGCCAAGTGGAATTTTCCCCATGGTAAATGTGATAGGAAGCTTTCAAAGATGGCCCTCAATGATCCCCTCCTCCTAGTAGTCACACTTTTGTGTATTTCCTCCACCCTGGGTTTGAGCTGTAGCTAGCAACTTGCTTCTAACAAATAGAATATGAAATAAGTGATGGGATGACATTTCCATGATTGGGTAATAAAACAATGTTACTTTCATCTTGCCAGCATTCTCTATATTGCTTTTTGTCATTCATGCTTCAATGAAACAAGCTGCCAATGTTGGGGAGGTCCATATGACAAGAAAACTTAGGACAGTTTCCACCTAACAGGTAGTGAGAAACTGAAGCCCTCATTACAACAGTTGATGAAAAACTGAATGCTGCAATAAACCATGTCAGTGAGCTTGGAAGAGGATCCTTCTGCAGTTGAGCCTTCAGATGAGACCATAGCTTTAGCTAATACTTTGATTGCATCCTTGTAGGAGATCCTGAGCCAGAAGACCTAGTAAAGTCATGCCTACATTTCTGACAAGCAGAAACTGTAAAATAATAGATGTGACTAATTTATGACACTAATTTTTGGGTAATCTGTTATAAAATAATATATAGCTAATACAGTGAGTCACAACAGTTCAGATGGCTTTAACCAGAAGCAAATCATACTTTTATAAAAAGAGCTACATTGAGTAAAAATTGAATGAAGCTTGCCACCTTATGGAAAACTGAGCAGCTCAGCAACATGTGGGGTTGGCAGCAAAATGAGGCCAACCACAGGCCTCAGCAAAGAAGCAGACCAAGTGAGCCTTAGTCTTATATGATATACCCTAAGTGGTCTTGGTCAAATGATGGGGGCTTTACAGTTCAGGTTGTACCTGTTTGATTTTGTAAGTATATGAACATTGGCTGAAGCATATGTTTGGGGCTTCATGTGGACCTCAGCAGATGCATGAGCACTGCAGCAACCTTAGTAAGCAGAGGCAGCTGAATCAAGATTGAACTAATGGTTAAAAAAAAAATAAAAGACTTCCTAGATATCAGCCTTTTAGACAAAGATTTCTGGGTTCTGTTTTGTTATTTTGAATCTAAGTCTGTAAGAAAGTACATTAAATGCATATGTGCTTCAGAGCACTAGTGTGTCTTATTCTAACTTTAAAATATTAGTACTAAACTCATTAAGGCTAGAGTACCACATTCACTCTTACAAATTATTTTAAGTGTTTGGGTGGGAACTGAATTGATATGGTTAGTCCATAGACTCATTTGTTTTTTTCCCACCAAATAGTCATGAGATGAGTCCAGATTTACTAATTTTTAAAATATTGATTATGACTTTAAATTACAGAGGTCCAAATTGTGACTTTGCCTATAGAAATGTGGTAGATTTTATTAGAAAAATAATAAATTGATTATAAAAATAATATATCATCCTGGGTTGAGGTAGCAAAATAAATTAATGAAATGATTGAAAACACAAATGTAAGAAAACAATTTAAAAATACTATTCCTGTATTTTGTCCACAGGAGTTAGAGGTGTTTAGGGAATCAAGACGCATATAGAGTGATTTGAAAAGTATGTTTCAACTTTAATATCAGAATAGGATCAGTAGAAGAGTGAAAACAAGATAGTTACTTAGAAGAAAGGTAAAACTGTTAGGCATAGAACACCCTACTTTTATGAAAGGAAAAAATGAGATATCAAAGGCCAGAATATAATGATATAAAAAGAAAATGAAGATTGTTGCATATCTAACTTCCCTGAAAATGATATTATTAAAGTGAGAAATATCCAGATTTTCACTAGATTTTAGAGAGAGTGACTAGAACCCAATAAAATCAAACAGAGAAAGAGGTGAAAGTTAATAGACAACAACCAGATATGATTCTTTAGTAGGGGCCAGGATCCAGTATATTATTGAAAGATTGCAGATAAAGAATCCAGGGGTGGAAAGAGCAATTTGAGAACACAATTTATACTTAAGGACTACTATATTAGATAATTACAGAAAATCTGGACAGATTTGATGTGAAAAAAGTACAAAGAAGAGTATAAAATAGCATAAGAGAATTATTAAGTGAGTTTCAAGGCAGCACATTTATTTCAGAGGAATTTAGTTATAACCTGTGCCTTAAGGGAACAAGTCTGAGAAATTTAATGAATTAGGGCTCAAAAGAAATGTACATCAAGAATGAGACATGTTAAAGGGGAGTAAGACAGAACAATGATAGATAAGTTCAGACCTGGGTTAGGCAGTGTTCTAATGGGAGAATATCTCTTGGGTATTATTATCCAACTCTATAAGGTGAAGGTGAACATGATTTGTCTGAAGAGTAGATACTTTTGACAGGCCCAACTTTTATTGATTTCATATTTCTCACTATGTGTGACCCTAAAAAATGAAATATAGAAGAATATGTTAGCAAAACAAGTGTCTGGGTCAGAAATCAAATGAGAAACAAAAGAAAAGAAAGCATCCAAATCCAGTAAAGAATACTAACCCTACATATGTCAGAGATGAAAAGTTACCAACTTAAGAAGCAGGTTAAACTGAGTCTTCATGAAAAGCACAGAGAAACAACAGAGGAGAATAAAATGTTATAGGCATATTCCACTTTTGAAAAGAAAAAAAGGAAATAGCAGACATAAATGTTGATTGTACCTTGAAAGATTCAAAGCCAGAGGGAAGGCACTGATTTAAGGAGCACATGAGAGTGTTATTAGTCAATATTAGGTCACTTAGGGGATAAATTTCAGAAGTGTCAACATCAGCTCCACTTCAGAACTTCAGAAATCTGCAGAGACTGATACTCCAGCAGGCATAAATTTTGGAATAAGCACAAACCCTTCTTTATAAGAAATATTTCACAAGACCAGGCACTTCTTTAGCAGGAGAAAGTGAGAGAAGTTACTGTGGCATAAGACTGATAATTCTGGTTCTGAAAAGATAGTGAAGGCTATGTCACTAGGCTGAGACCACCCTGAGTGCAACATTGGGATACCATAAATGCAGGACCAAAGCAAAAACAGGAATTAAGAAGTCTGAAATCTACAAAAGGGAATAGAGATCTAAAATAAGACTTGGTAACTGGGGCTGTCACCATTTCAAATGAATAAACTTTGCCAGAGGTCATAAGTGTCTTGAATGACATTCAGAGCATAAATAATATACCAAGATGGATATTCTTCCCCAGATAAAGTCAATGCATGGTTCTAAAATTAATCTCCATGGGAAATTTCTCCTCCTTATTTTGAGATTCCCTGGTTATGAACTCTGATAAACTAGCATCTTGACATTCTGACTTGTTAGCATCCTGGGAAAACTTAAACCAAAATAATTTTTCTCAGTTATTTTATTCTTCCCTCATATTCTACAAAGTTTCAACTATGATAAATGTGTATTCTTATTAAAGGTATATAGAGTTGACAATACAAATTCTGAGGCCTTGAAGGGCCTACATTCATTCCATTTAGAGAATTCCAGAGGCCCATTCTGTTTTTACTTCATTGTGGAACAAATCTGCTTGCAAAGAACAAGCTTTCTTCTCTACTATTCCATGCCCTAAATGTAAAGAGGCTTACTCCTGTATGGAAAGAAAATTTATATAAGCCACATTCTGCAATATCAGCTTAATCAGTAATAAGGCCTATATTTTTATTTCCTTCTCCTTTACTCCTTGCCTATCTCTTAACTGAGTTTAAAATTTGGGCAGGGAAATGGTTGTTCTATTTAGGGACCCTTTTAAACCACAACAATAGGGAAATTTTGTTGGCATTCGATACTAAAAATATCAAATAGTTAACAACTCAAAGAGCATGAAACGTTCTTTCTTATTCCATTAATGCAAAAAGGACACACACATACTCTTTATATTATATTCATAACATTTCTGTAGAGATTTTGAGGTCCTAAACAATACTTTAAAATGCTTGCTTGAAATGGTACTGAATTAGAAGTCAAAGGGTTTGGATTTTATTTCCATAGCTGTCACTAACTGGCTTGGGTAAATCATTTAATTTCTACAGCTTTAAAATGACTGTTTTAGATTAAATTATTCCCATGATTTATCCATAGTAGATAATTCATAATAGCCTGAAACTGGAGCTTACACAAATGTCCATTAACAGTAGAATGGACAAATAAATATTGATACATGCCTTTGGTGAACATAAAAATCATTTGTGTTGGGTATATATCTTGGAGTGAAAATACTGAGTCATGTTGTATGCATATATCCATCTTGGTAGATATTGTCAAAACTTTTTTGAAAGTGTTTGACTATACCAATATATTCTCTTACCAGCAGTATTTTATCAGGGTATGAGTTATTCATATCCTTGAGAACATTTACTATTTTCTATCTTTTTCATTTTAGCCATTTAGGTGGCATGTAGTGGTATTTCATTGTGGTATTCACATGAATTTTCCTGATTACTGATAAAGTTGAACACTTTTTTATAAGTTTATTGGCCATAAAGCCTTTGTTTTTAAAACTTCATTTTTTGACTTTTAATTCTAGCATAGTAGACCCAGCTAATGGGAAACTTTCTCCAGCACAAATACCTAGATAGTCTCAATAGAGCAAAACAATTAAAAATATCCACTGAAATATGTTGCTGAGGCCAAAAGAAATTAAGAAAAATCATCAAGTACTAGAAGCAAAGAGAAAAATTAAAACCAGAATGGTAATCTCATAAACTTGCTATAGTGAAATGGGGATAGTCATTGATCTGAGTAAACTCAGAGGCTCTAACATTAAGGTCTTGGGTTTTGCATCATGCACAGATAGAAAATTAAACCTTAACTCTATGTGAGTTGAGATGTTGGATTGGAGACCACCGCATAGAACTGTTACACTCTCAGTGAAGAAGGACTAGAAAAATTATTCCCAATGGTCCAAGGAGAATGCAAAAAATACTCGCTTGCAAAAAAATACTTGCTTTCATAGCTTGAAAATTCAGAACACCAAAGACAATGATAAAGCAGCCAAGGAGGAAAGAAAGATTAGCTACAAAAGGACAATTAGATTGTCAGTTGACTTCTCAATAGCAGCAATGAAAACCAGAGTACAGTGAAACAATATTTAAAGAATCAAGGAAATAAGTAACTGTCAACTTAAAATTATGTACCTACAAAAACCAGTTTTGCAAAAATCACAGCAGAATAAAGATATATTTGAACAAACATAAACTGTGAAGTTTACTGCCAACAGTTTTTCACTAAAGGAATTTCTAAAGGTTGCTCTTCAGGAAGAAAGTAATCCCAGAAGAAAGATCAAGGATACAGGAAACAGTTGTAGAAGCTTATAAACATAGAAATAAAACTAAAACCAGTTTGACCATATAAAACAATAATAAGTAAGTGTACTCATGAGCATTTTCTGGGATTAAATACAACCCCAAAATCTCAGTGGCTTATAGCCCACACACACATACATATATTTTACATCTATGAGTTGTTCGCAGCTATGTTACATGTGTCTTCTCATTCTAGAACACCAGCTAAAAAAATAGACCCTATCTTGGACATGCTGGTTTCATGGTGGAGGGCAGGGGAAAGAGTGAAAAACAAGCAATGTGATAGCAGTTAAAAGATCTGGTGGCAACTGGCATACTGTCATTTCTGCTTAAATCCCATTGACCAAAGAAAGTTACATGGTCAAGCCTGAAATGGTACAAGCAAGAATATATATATTATTTAATGAACATTTCTGTATGATTTAATCAGTACATAATTTAAAAAAAAAATTTTTTTTATATATGGATTTTGCTTTGTTCTAAGATTGCCAGAATGGAGTCATGAAGTGAGTGCAAGAATGGAGGTCAGGAAGGCTAATTTATCATCTCAGCATTGCTGCTATATAATCTTAGTTAAGTGTTGTAATCTTTTTTGTACCTGAAACCAATTGCTCCTCTTGGTATCATTCAAGTTGGATGCTTGTCAACAAAGAAAAGTAGGGGAGTCTTCTCTGGTCTCCATATTTAACAAACAAATGAACAAAGAGTCCAAACAGTCAAAAAAATGAGTAAAAAAAAATATTGTCAGCCACTATAAATGTTAATTGACCAAATGCTCAGACTATAACCAGAAATATTTTCTAGACCAGACAATGAGGATTACTAGTAGAATACATAACATTCACACAATTTCGTAATAAAATTGTGCTTGTAAAATATTTTACACTTTGTTGACATGTTAACAGAGAATTTCAAACCTCATTGAAAAGTCATTAATACAATTATCAGGTCATTAGTGTACAAAGGTTCAGCTTTGAAACTCTATTATCTGAAGAATTCTTTTTGATAGACGGTTTAGCTCTTAGAATATGCTGAGTCAGGATGAAATCTGCTCAGTCTTTTCTACCCACCTAGCAGGTAGCCTTTGGATAGTGCTGAGGGAGTGTTTCTGGGACTTGTTCAGGAAATTCAAGGAAATTTATTTAACTACTGATGGCCTACAGGTTCATTCAAGTTTCCTGAAAGGAAATCCTCATAATCTGGTCTACTGGATTTCTGGTCAAATAGGCCTATTGGGTGACCATATATGTCTTTAAAATATCAATTATTGGGGCGCCTGGGTGGCTCAGGCGTTAAGCGTCTGCCTTCGGCTCAGGTCATGATCCCAGGGTCCTGGGATCGAGCCCCGCATTGGGCTCCCTGCTCAGCGGGAAGCCTGCTTCTCCCTCTCCCACTCCCCCTGCTTGTGTTCCCTCTCTCGCTGTGTCTCTCTGTCAAATAAATAAATGAAAAATCTTTAAAAAAAAAATAAATAAAATAAAATATCAATTATTAATATTATCGTAAGTGAATAAAATTATAAAAAAATTTATAATTAAATTGCCTGTGTAACTCATGTCAATATTTCTTAAAGCAATACAAGCACATTGTTGCAAAATTCTACCAGGTGTGTACATACAGTATTTTTTAACTTCTTACAAAACTACATATCATTTTACAGACTGTTTTGCACATTGAATAAGGTAAATATCTTGGAAATATCTTGGGGATTGTTCCATATCAGTATATGAATATATTTATATTTAACAGCCACTTATCATTGTGCTTTATGATTGAATAATACCATAATTTACTTAGTGATTCTACTGCTGATGAACCTTTGGGTCACTTCCATTCTTATAAACATTATGAACAATGCTGCAGTGAACATCCTTATACACGTGTATTTTGATGTAATTCTATGAGTACATCCATATATTCCCAATTTTTTATGTGTTCTCTGGGCCCAACAAATGGCAAGAAGTTTTGTAATGTGTATCAGGGAGTTATAAAAACACTTGGAGCAGTACATAAATAAGGTTCACGTTTTTCTATAGAGAAGGGAAAATGCACACATTCAAGCCACAAAGGGTTAAGATTTTCTGTGATATTTGTGTGTCATCTTTGTAAGATTTTTTCAGTGTTGGAGAGAAATAAAATTTTACCTGTTATGGCCTCTTTCTGCTGAAATACAAAACCTGCCCAACCAAAGCTATAGTACTTGCTAATCCATATGAGGGTTGAGTTTTGTATTTTCAAAAGATTATATCCACCAGTGGCGTAGTGAGAGTAATAGTGCCTGTGGGAAATAAAATACATTTCCATCACCTTTACCTTACTGAATGCTTCCTAAGTGTTAGAATTTCCAAAGACTAAACATGTCTTTATGGATTCTCACAGACATATATTGAGTGAACTATGTCTGTCTCTAGTCCCCTATTAATTCTGACTATAATTTCCAAAGATTACTACTTGGAAATTCAGGGAAAGAAATGAGACTAGGATTTATTGATGATAGAGACCTAGCCAGTAGTATACTTGAGACAGTATGCTCAGAAATAGTAGCCAGAACTTTTTGGTTGAATATTTCAAAAATCATCATTTGGATAATCTAAAGGGATATTATGAGTAGGTAGTCTGTTTTTGGAGGGATTATATTCTTTTAAATAAAGGCTTTTTGGGAAGAGGTGGTTCAGAAAAAAATTGTAAATACATATCACAAATTCTCTCAGTCTCCCAAGTACATCCTCAGGATCCAAAGTATCGATTTTTTATTTCTCAATTTAAAAGTAGGGTTACTTTAGGGGCGCCTGGGTGGCTCAGTTGGTTAAGCGACTGCCTTCGGCTCAGGTCATGATCCTGGAGTCCCTGGATCGAGTCCCGCATCGGGCTCCCTGCTCGGCAGGGAGCCTGCTTCTCCCTATGACCCTCACCCCTCTCATGTGCTGTCTCTCTCTCTGTCTCAAATAAATAAATAAAATCTTTAAAAAAAAAAAAAAATAAAAGTAGGGTTACTTTAGTAGTGAGAAAATAGTTTATAGAAAACTCTGCCAGGTACTAGGAAAATGAGGTTAGAAATGAGAAACTCTAAGAGTCCCCTGGTATTTTGGGGATCTACAACTTGTCTCAGTTTAATCTGTACCTGAATGGGAGCAGACCTCTGTTAGAAGAGATCATATTAGCTCTGACAGAAGGCTCCAGAACTCTTGATTTATGACACTCCCATCTAGCCACTCACTGAGCTGAACATGACCTTGCTTGTTGACCCAGCACACAGCCAGCCCTGTAACAACCTGGGTAGGTATAAGAAGCTGCCCATAATTTAGCTTCTAGTGGTTCATGAATAAACCTTCTGCTGTTAGGAAAAAATTTGTTCAATCTTGCAAAAAACAGAGGGAAGCCTGGAGATAGAGCACTCCTCAAAACCCTTGTGAGTAAAGGAAATTAATGTCCTTTTTTTTCTTCAAGACTGTAATACAATTCCTGATATTTTTTCTTCTGACATAGCTATAGGTGTATGTAAGTCTGTTGGAAGTCATCTAAATAGGCCATAACCACGAATGTGTATCTTATTACTTTCCTTATTATTGGTCTCTATTAAGAAATAATTCTGTCCCTTTTGCCTTTTCTACCAGCAGAGTTTCCAACTGATCTCTCTGGGTGATGACTCTGTGGCACTAATATATAGGTGAGTTTGTCGTACAACACTTGTTCCTGATAGTTCCTGGTAGGTATTGCCACCAACTTCCTTTAACATGAATCAGATCAGTGTCCCATGCTGCATTATTGGAAGGAACCAAAACTTCAGACCTCCTAGGTGTTTTATTTATTTTAAAGGCACATGAAACAAATTTTCTTTGATAATGAAAAACATGCCAAGAGACTATTACTGAAACGTGACTGGCTGACCATCTCTGACACTAGACACAGATTATCATTTTGTAAGATTATAACTTTAAATGACTTGAAGATGAGGCTGAATAAAGAAAAATTCTACTTTCTGTGAGAGTGCTATAACAAAAATAAGCTTTTTTTTTTCCAAGTGTCTGAAATGCTGAGCCAATTTCTACATAGGGACAAAGCAATAAATAGTCACTAACAGGGTTTCATCTGTACTAGAACATTTGGCTAGTAACAGAACTTAGTCACACTATGTGGAACTCAAGAATAGTATCTAAGTATTTAGATGAAATACTTAGAAATTATACAAAAGAAGAAAGAAAGACTTTTATTTTGGATAAATAACATGCTTATATGTTTTAACTTGAATTCCATGTTGATTTATTAATGTACTTACTTGATTTTTATAATTGTGCCCACATACCTATCTTAAGTATTTTTTGTATCTTAAAACTACAAATTTATTTTTATCACAGTTTCTGTAGGTAAGCTATCTTGGCATGGCACTATTAGATACCCTCGTCACAGTCTCACTGGGCTGAGATCAGGGTGTCAGCTGTCATTTTCATCTGGGGGTTGGAGCTCTTTTCTGAGCTCACTGGTCATTAGCAGAGCTTATTTTCTTGTGATATTAGGACTGAAGATTTGTTTTTTGGTTGGCTCTTGGCCAGGGGTTGCTCTCAGTTCCAAGGGGCTGTCCTCAGGTCTTTTTTGTGTGGCTCTTCCATATTCAAGTCAATGGTGGCACATTGACTCTCCCTCCTGGCAAATCTCCTTAAGTGATTTTTAACATCAATTAAGCAATTGTGCCTCAGGGTATAAAAGAGTTACCATAGTTAAACATAGCCAGCCCAATAAGAACTATATGCAATTTGTAAAAAATGTGTTATAATTCCATATGCAACCTATGTTGTCCTCAGCAGTGAGGTATGGGGAAAAAAAAAAAGATTGCACAAATCATGGTCCTTGAATAGACACTTTTTTCCAAAGAAGATATATAGGTACCTGAAGCAAGTACCTGAAAAGGTGTTCAATGTCACTAATTATCAGAGAAATGCAAAGCAAAACTACAATGAGATATCACCTCACATCTGTTAGAATGGCTATTATCAAGAAGACAAGATATAACAAGTGTTGGTGAGGATGTGGAGAAAAGGGAAGACTTGTGCACTCTTGGTGGGAGTGTAAATTGGTACAGCCTCTATGGCAAACACTGTGAAGGTTTATCAAAAAAATTAAAAATGGAATTACAATATGATCCAGCAATTCTACTTTTGGGTATTTATCTAAAGGAAAAGACATTTCTATCATGAATGATATCTGTATACCTTCTTATTCATTGCAGCATTGTTCACAATAGCCAAGACATGCAAACAATCTTAGTGTCCATTGATGGATGAATAAATAAAGAAAATGTGATATAAATGAAGGGAAATTCTGCCATTTGTGACAACATGGATGAACCTTGAGAGCACTATGCTAAGTGAAATAAGTCAGACATAGACAAATACTTTATGATCTCACTTCTATGTAGACTCTAAAGAAAACCCAAATTTATACATACAGAGAACAGATTGGTGGTTGCCAGAGGCAATGTTGGTTGATATTCCAAGGACCTTACTTTTTGCTAATAGCTGTTTATGTAAGAGGTTTAACTTCTGCTCAATTACCTAAATTTCTTTTATACATTTTCAAATCTAAATACTTAATAAGAAAATAAATTAAATTGTTTGCCAGTTTTTATTCATCATTTATTTCAAAGATGTCTTCATTTACTGGCAGAATTTTCTTTTTACGTATGTCCTTAGTTTTCATTGTTGTAGTAGTATTGCTCTTCAACATTTATTAAGGATCTATATTACACTCTGTACAATACAAACACATATAAAACCAAGTCCATGTTTTTGTGGAGATTTCTTCTTATGAAACAAAATGATGGGGACAGTAGAGGAAATTGCTGTTATGTAAGTTGCTTTTATTTTATCTTTTAAGATTTTTTTATTTATTTGAGAGAGTGAGCAAGGGAGTGAGCGAGAGAGAGAGAGAGAACAAGCAGGGGGAGAGGGAGAAGCAGACTCCCCAATGAGCAGGGAGCCCAAAGTGGGGCTCTATCCCAGGACCCTGGGACCATGACCTGAGCCAAAGGCAGACACTTAACCAACTAAGCCACCCAGGCACCACTGTAAGTTGCTTTTAGACTTAATTGTGGTGGATAACAGGGTTCATAAATAAACTTTCTAATAATTTTATACAATTCACTTTATTATACTTTTTTAGTTCCTTTGCTTGACTAGATTTACTTCTCTTTTCTTATTTGACTTTAATTAATACAATATACTTTTATCATTGTTCTTAATGTATGCTTAGAGGTGTGATAACAAAATATAAAGAGCATGAGCATTGGTACCAGACAAGCCTCAGTTCAAATTCTGGCTCCATTGCTCATAGACTGTATGGCTTACTTAATCTCCATAATTCCTTTTTTTAACCTGTAAAATGAGATTATAATATTATAATATTATATTTCTCTTCCAGGGCTCTTGTGGGGATATAATAGAATACTGTATATAGCATACTTAGCATTATGCCTAGAATAGACTAAGTTTTCAGTAATGTTAGATATTATAAACTTTCCATCCCAACTCATTTTTCTTGTTTTTTTAAGATTTAATTTTATTCAAGTGTAATTTACATACAATAAAATTAATTTTAAGTGTAAAGTTTCATGAAACTTTATTATACAATTATGTAACAAGTCATGTAGTATCATATTTCCATGATGTCAAAAGTCCTTTTGTGCTCCTTTGCTGTCAATATCTTCTCTCAAACCCCATGCCTTGCCAACTATAGACTTACTTTTGTTATATATATATATATTTAAGAGAATTTATATAGTATATAGGCTTTTATGTCTGACTTCTTTTGCATAACATATTGCTATCAGGATTAATCCATGTTGTTTCATGTGTTAGTAGTCAATCTTTTTTAATGGTTTAATAGTATATCATTGTAAAGATATACCATAATTTATTTATCCATTTATCAATTGATGGTCATTTTGGTTGTTTACAGTTTTTGCCTGCTGCAGCTAAAACTGTCATAAACAGTAGTCTACAAGTCTTTTTGAGGACATATGTTTTCATTTATCTTGGTTAGGTTTATTCCTAGGTGTCTTATGGTATTTGGTGCAATGGGATCAATTCCTTGATTTGTCTTTCTGCTGCTTCATTATTGGTGTACAGAAATGCAACAGATTTCTGTACTTTGATTTTGTATCCTATGACTTTACTGAATATGTGTATCAGTTCTACCAATTTTTTGGTGGGAGTGTTTCTGGTCTTCTATACAGAGTATCATGTCATCTGCAAATAGTTCTTCCTTGCTGATTTGGATGCCTTTTAATTTTTGTTTCTGATTGCTCTGGGTAGGACTTTCAGTACTATGTTAAATAACAGTGGTGTAAGTGAACATCTCTGTCTTGTTCCTGATCCTAGAGGAAATGGTCTCAGTTTTTCCCTCTTGAGAATGATATTAGCTGTGAATTTTTCACATATGGCCATTATTATGCTAAGTTATGATTCCTCTAGCCCTACTTTCTTGAGTTTTTTTTTTTTTTTTAATGAATGGATGTTGTACTTTGTCAAATGCTTTTTTTACATCTATTGAGAGGATCATATGGATCTTAAACTTTTCTTAAAATATGGTGTATCACAGTGATTGATTTGCAAATATTGAACCATCCTTGCAGCCCAGGAATAAACCCCACTTGATCGTGGTGAATGATTCTTTTAGAGTACTGTTGGATTTGATTTACTAGTATTTTAAGAATTTTCATATCCATGAAAATTCACTAAGGATATTGGCCTGTAGTTCTCTTTTTTAGTGGAATCTTTGTCTGGTTTTGGTATCAGGGTAATGCTGGTCTCACAGAATGAATTTGAAAGTTTTCCTAGCATTTTTCTTTTTTGGAACAGTTTGAAAAAAAATAGGTTTTAACTCTTCTTTACTTGTTTGGTAGAATTCATATGTGAAGCCATTTGGCCCTGGACTTTTGTTTGTTGGGAGTTTTTGATTACTGATTCAATTTCTTTGCTGCTTATCAGTCTTTTCAAGTTTTTTTTTCTTCCTGTTTCATTCTTCTATTTCTTCCACGTTATCCAATTTGTTGGCATATTGTCTTTCATAATATTCTCTTATAATTGTGTGTATTTCTGTGGTGTTTGTTGTTATTTTTCCTCTCTCATTTGTGGTTTTATTTATTTGGGTTTTTTCCCTTTTCTTTTTGATAAGTCTGGCTGGGGGTTTATCAATTTTATTAATTTTTTTTCAGAGAATCATCTCCTGGTTTCACTGACCTGTTCTACTGATTTCTTTTTTCTGTATGTACCATTTATTTCTGCTCTAATCTTTATTATTTCCTTCTTTTTCCTGGGTTTGGGTTTTTTTGTTTTTTCTTTTTATAGCTTCTTTAGGTGTAAGGTTAGGTTGTTTATTTGAGATTTTTCCTGCTTCTTGAGTTAGGACTGTATTGTTATATATTTCCCTTTTAGGGCCACTTTTGCTACATCTCAAAGGTTTTGGACTGTCATGTTTTCATTTTCATTTGTTTCCATGTATTTTCTTTATTTCTTCTTTGATTTCCTGGTTGAGCCATTCATTTTTTAGCAGCATGTTGTTTAACCTCCATATACCTCTGGTCTTTCTAAATTTTTCTTATGGTTGATTTCTAGTTTCATAACATTGTGGTCTGAAAATATGCATGGTATGATCTCAATCTTTTTGTACTTGTTGAGTTCTGGTTTGTGACTCAGTATGTGGTCTATTCTGGAGAATATCCCATGTACACTCAAAGAGAATGTGTATTCTGCTGCTTTAGGATGAAATGTTCTGAATATATCTGTTAAGTCCATATGGTCCAGTGTGTCATTGAAAGCCACTGTTTCCTTGTTGATTTTCTGCTGAGGTGCTCTGTCCATTGATGTAAATGGGGTCTTAAAGACCTCTTCTATTGTATTATCATCAATGAGTTCCTTTATGTTTGTTATTAATTGTTTTACATATTTAGGTGCTCCCAAGTTGGGGACCTAAATATTTACAATTGTTAGATCTTGTTGTTGGATCATTCCCATTATTATCATATAGTGCTTTTCTTTATCTCTTAAAGTCTTTGGTTTAAAATCTAGTTTGTATGATATAAGTGTTGTTATTCTGGATTTCTTTTGATATCCATTAGCCTGATAAATGTTTCTCCATCCCCTCACTTTCAATCTGTAGGTGTCTTTAGGTTTAAAATGAGTCTCTTCAGAGGATCATAGGGGAAGGGAGGGAAAAATGAAACAAGATGAAACCAGAGAGGGAAACAAACCATAGGAGACTCTTAATTTCAGGAAACAAACTGAGGGTTGCTGGAGTGTTTGGGGGTAGGAGGGATGGGGTGGCTGGGTGATGGACACTGGGGGAAGTATTTGCTATGGTGAGCACTGTGAATTGTGGAAGACTGATGAATAACGGACCTGTAGCCCTGAAACAAATAATACATTATATGTTAATTAAAAAAAATAATAAAATGAGTCTTTTGTAGGCAACAGAGAGATGGGTCTTGTTTTTTTGTACATTCTGACATCCAATATCTTTTGATTGGAGTGTTTAGTCCATTTACATTCAGAATAATTATTGATAGATATGTATTTATTGGAACTTTATTATTTGTTATGCTGCTGTTTCCAGAGATTTTCTCTTATTTTCTTTGTCACTTTTGGTCTTTCCTTTCTACTCGAGTCCTATGATATGAATGCTACTATGTTTGATGAAGTTACTGAGTTCTGTAAGTCTATTCTCTTGTCCCATAATTATTAATCTGTTTTGTTCAGCTTCATTTTTTTCCATTATTTTATTTTCTATATCACTTGTTTGTTCCTCTGCTTCTTCCATCTTTGTGGTTATTATATCCAATCTGTTTCTAATATGTTATAGCATTTTTCATTTCTGTTTTTCAACCTTTTTACCTCTGTGTTAAGGACCTCACTGATGTCTTCCATTCTTTTCTCAAGCCCAGTGAGTATCCTTATGATTGTTGCTTTAAATTCTCCATCAGGCATATTATTTATATCTATTTTGATTAGATCTCTGGTTGTGAACTTACTTGTTGTTTTATTTAGGGTGAATTCCTCTGTCTTGACATTTTGTCTAAGTCTCTGTCATCTTCTCTGTGTTAGAAAAGCTTGTTATGTTTCCTGCTCCTGAGAGTAATGGCTTTATGAAGAAAAGGTCATATAGTATCCAATTCCTGGGAGTGTGTCTTGTGTGTGCTGCATGAACTCTGCTGTTGTGTTTTTGCTGCCCTAACCTTCAGTCCAGTCATCTGCAGAGTCTCTCCTTGCCTGCAGTGGGCAGTGTTTGGATCTTGGCCAGAATGTGGCAAATTATAACTAGGTGTTCTCTGGTCAGCCTGTTAAATGAGACTTGATGCTACCTCCACTAGAACTGAAGACTTGCAGAACTCTCTGGTTGGGAGACATGGTGTGGGTGGGAGTTTCTGTTGGTCTTCTGGGGAAGGGCCCCTCTGAGGCACACTTGCCTGAGAAGGGCAGTACTGGCAGAGTGCATGGGCAGGGGCAAGACTTGGTGTGAGCAGGGTAGGCAGCCGGTGTAGGCACTGTACTGTTTACTGAAGGTTATGCTGAGTGGCAAATGAGGGAAATGGTGCCAGCCAGCTCCTTTGTCCCTGGAGAGGGGAGTCGGTGCTTCCTGCTCTAAGGAAGCACTCCAAGAAAAGTAAATAATCTCCCTGCTGTGTGTCCCAGTCATTTTTTCAGATTGTTATTTTCACACTGCCTGTCTCAGCATCCTTTGCCTGCCTTATCTCCAGGAGTAGCACAATGCACTCTGGGCTCTATCCCAGCCAAGTCTGCTGACTTTAAAACTCCAAACTTTAGTGACATGTTGTGGGCAGGGGCCTGCACTGGTTTTCTGGGGAGTAGTCTTGCTGTGTGGGACTGATGCAGATTTGACCAAGGAGGGCAGTTCACTGGGGCATGTGACTTGGAGCAAGAGAGGTAGGCAGCCAGTGTGTTGGAGTAAACCCCCCTCAGTAGGTGGCTCTGCACCTATGCTGAGGGGCATGGATGGGAAATGGTACCCGCTGGCCCTTTTGTGTCAGAGAGGCATCTCTGTGAATGCCACCTCTCAGAGATGTGCTCCAAGAAGAGGGAAAATTCTCTCCCCTGTGTACCTTAGGCATTCTTCAGGTTGTGCAGTAGGACCCTGGGTTGTTTGCCTGCCTTCTCTCCAGGAGCAGGGCAATGCCCTCAGGGTTCTAACCCAGTCAAGCTCTCTGACCTTTAAAACTCCAGTCCTCAAACACCACTGGTTGCAAAAACTCACACAAATCAGCCCCTCTCATTTTCCCAGTCAACAGGTTTAAAGAAGAGTTCTTGTGCATTCCCTTGTGTGCTTCTCTTTCACCTTTCTTCATGACCAGGGATCCCTCCCTTCCGCAGCACCTGCAATCTATTTCTCCCCCAAACCACGTCTCCTCCACACTTCCTACTTTCCTCAATGTGACCTCTTCTCTCCCTCTAGTTATGGAGTTTGTACTATCACTACTCAGGTCGATTTTGTGGATATTCAGAATGATTTGATAGTTATCTAGTTGTGTTTGAGGGAGATAAGCCTAGGGTCCTCCTACCAAGCTGCCATCTTAGCACTCCTCCAAAACTTATTTGCCTTTTAGTTTTGTTGATTGTGTCCTTCACTGTTCTGAAGCTTTTTATTTTGATGTAATCCTAACAATTTATTTTTACTTTTATTTCCCTTGCCTCAGGAGACATATCTAGAAAAATGGCCAATGTCAGAGAAATTACTACTGCCTGTGTTCTCTTCTAGGATTTTTATGGTTTCAGACCTCACATTTCAGGTCTCACATGATTCCTAATTCATTTTGAGTTTATTTTTGTGTATGGTGAAAGAAAGTGGCCTTTTGCATGTAGATGCCAGTTTTCCCCACACCATTTGTTGAAGGAACTCTCTTTTTTACATATTCTTTCCTCCTTTGTTAAAGATTAATTGACCATATAATTGTAGGTTTATTCCTGGGTTTTGTATTTTGTTCTATTGATCTATTTTTGTGATTTTTTATATGCATTTATTATAGGAATTAGCTCACATAATTATGGAGGCAAAGAAGTCCCACAATCTCCTGTCAGCAAGCTGAAGAACCAGGGAAGGTGGTAGTGTAATTCAGTCTGGGTATGAAGTCTTAAGAACCAGGGAGCCAATGGTGTGAATTCCATCCTGAGTCCAAAGGCCCAAGAATGACAGCCAATGCTATAAGTTGGTCTAAGTCCAACAGGCTGTAAACCAGGATTGCTGATGTCTGAGAGCAGTAGAAAATGGGTGTCCTGGCTCAAGAAAAAAATTGTCTTTCCTCTGTCTTTTTGTTCTGTTCAGGCTTTCAATGAATTAGATCATGCCCACCCACACTGGTGAAGGCGTTCTTCTTAACTCAGTATACTGATTGAAATGCTGATTTCTTCTAGAAACACCCTCACAGACATACCCAGAAATAATATTTTACCAGGTATCTGGGCATACTTTAGCCTAGTTATGTTGACACATAATATCAATCATTGCACTGGATCATATGATAATTATATGTGTGATTTTTGTTACCACAGTACTGTTTTTATAGTTACTGCATCATTTTACATTCCTACCAGCAACGCACAAGGGTTCCAATTTTTCTGCATCCTTGCTGACATGAGTAATTTTTTTTATAGTAGCCATTCCAATAAGTGTGGAATGGTGTCTCCTTGTAGTTTTGATTTTCATTTTTCTAATGATTAGTGATGTTGAGCATTTTTTCACATACTTAATGGCAATTTGTGTATCTTCTTTGGTGAGGTGTCTATTCATGTCTTTTTCCCATTTTTCAAAAAATTTTAAAAAAATAATCCAGTCAAAAAATTGGCAGAAGCCATGAACAGACACTTCTCCAAAGAAGACGTATAAATGGCTAACAGACACATGAAAAAATGTTCATCATCATTAGCCATCAGGGAAATTCAAATCAAAACCACATTGAGATACCGCTTGACACCAGTTAGAATGGCAAAAATTGACAAGGCAAGAAACAATAAATGCTGGAGAGGTTGTGGAGAAAGGGGAACCCTCTTACACTGTTGGTGGGAATGCAAGTTGGTACAGCCACTTTGGAAAACAGTGTGGAGGTGCCTCAAAAATTTAAAAATAGAGCTACCCTATGACCCAGCAATTACACTACTGGGTATTTACCCCGAAAACACAGATGTAGTGAAAAGAAGGGCCATATGCACCCCAATGTTCTTAGCAGCAATGTCCTCAATAGCCAAACTGTGGAAAGAGCCTAGATGCCCTTCAACAGATGAATGGATAAAGAAGAGGTGGTCCATATATACAATGGAATATTACTCAGCCATCAGAAAGGATGAATACACAACTTTTACATCAACATGGATGGGACTGGAGGAGATTATGCTAAGTGAAATAAGGCAAGCAGAGAAAGTCAATTATTGTATGGTTTCACTTGGAACATAAGGAATAACATGGAGGACATTAGGAGAAGGAAGGGAAAAAGGAGGGGGGGGAATCGGAGGGAGAGACGAACTATGAGAGACTATGGACTCTGAGAAATAAACAGCGTTTTAGAGGGGAGGGAGGTGGGGGGATGGGTTAGCTCAGTGATGGGTATTAAGGAGGGCACATGCGGCATGGAACATTGGGTGTTATATGAAAACAATGAATTGTGGATCACTACATCAAAAACTAATGATGTATTGTATGGTGACAACATAACATTAAAATAAATTAAATTAGGGGCGCCTGGGTGGCTCAGTCGTTAAGCGTCTGCCTTCGGCTCAGGTCATGATCCCAGGGTCCTGGGATCAAGCCCCTCATCGGGCTCCCTGCTCCGTGGGAAGCCTGTTTCTCCCTCTCCCATTCCCCGTGCTTGTGTTCCCTCTCTCGCTGTGTCTCTCTCTGTCAAATAAATAAATAAAATTTAAAAATAAATAAATAAATTAATTAATTAAATTAAATAAATTAAATTAAAGATAAAATAAAATAAATTTAAAGTTTCTATTTATTTATTTGACAGAAAGAGCGAGAGAGCACAAGCAGGGGGAACAGTAGAGGGAGAAGGAGAAGCAGGCTCCCTGCTGAGCAGGAAGCCTGATGTGGGGCTCGATCCCAGAACCCTGGGATCATGACCTGAGCCAAAGGCAGATGCTTAACCATCTGAGCCACTCAGGCACCCCTCCCATTTTTGAATTGGGTTGTTTATGTTTTGTTGTTGTTTTAGGAATTCTTTACATATTATGGATATAAATCCATTATTACTTATATGATTTGCAAATATTTTCTTCCATTCCAAGGGTTGCCTTTTACTTTATTGTTGATATCCTTTAATGTAAAAGTTTCTAATTTTGATTAAGTCCAATGTGTCTATTTATACTTTTGTTGTCTATGCTTTTGATGATATACCCCCAAAATTATCACCAAATCCAATGTCATGAAGCTTTTCCTCTATGTTTTCTTCCAAGAGTTAATACTTTCAGCTTTTAAGATTAGGTCTTTGATGCATGCTTAGTTAATTTTGGAATATGGTGTAATATAAGGGTCCAAATTCATTGTTTTACGTGTAGGCATCCAGTTTTCCTAGCACCATTTGTTGGAAAGATTGTCTTTTCTCCAGTAAATAGTCTTGGTATTGTTGAAAATCATTTGACCATATATTCAAGGGATTTTTTTTTTCTGGTCTCTTCATCCTGTTCTATTAATCTATATGACTGCCTTCATGCTACTACCACACTCTTTTGATAACTGTGTTGTGTAGTAAATTTTGAAATCAGGAAAAGTGAGTCTTCCAACTTTGTTTTTCTTCTTCTATATTGTGTTTGAGTTTCCATATGAATTTTAGCATGGATTTTTCTTTTTTTCCAAATAAATATCATTGGGATTTTGGTAGGAATTTTATTGAATCTGCATATTCTTTTCAGTAGTAGTAACATCTTTCCAATATTAAATCTAATCTGTGAACATGAGATATCTTTCCAGTAACTTTTGTCTTCTTTAATTTCTTTCAGTAATGTTTCATAGTTTTCAGTGTACAAGTCTTTCTCTTCCTTGGTTAAGTATATTTCTGAGTATTTTATTCTTTTTGTTGCCAGTGTAAATGGAATTGTCTTCTTTACTTCACTTTTGGATGGGCCATCGTTAATTTACAGAGAATTAACTAACTTTTGTGTGCTGATTTTTTATTTTGCAACTCTGCTCAATTTATTAGTTCTAAAAATTTTAATGGAATCTTTAGCGTTTTTCATATATAAGATCATGTCTTCTGTAATCAGAGAAAAATTTTTTAGCTTCCTTTCTAATTTGGATGTCATTTATTTCCTTTGCTTGCCTAATTACTCTGGTTAAAATTCCAATAGTGTACTCAATAGAAGTGGCAAAAGTAGGCATCCATGTCTTGTTCCTGATCTTAGAGGAAAATTTTTCAATCTTTCACCATCCATTATTATTATGTTAGCTGGGAAAATTTCATATATGCTGTTTATTATGTTGAGGTAGTTTCTTTTAATTCCTGGTATGTGAGTGTTTTTATCATCAAAGTGTTTGGGAAAAAAAGTGTTTGGATTTTGTCAAATACTTTTTTTTGCATATTTGAGATGATTATGTGTCTTTTATTTTT
This sequence comes from Phoca vitulina, assembly GCF_004348235.1. NCBI lineage: Eukaryota > Metazoa > Chordata > Mammalia > Carnivora > Phocidae > Phoca > Phoca vitulina. The sequence continues at coordinate 2,329,787 of NW_022589760.1, forward strand.
CCTTGACTCTTTTAATGTGGTATATAACATAAACTAATTTTTGTATGTTGAACCACACTGTCTATACCAGGATAAATTCCACATGGTCATGTTATGTAATTCTTTTAATCTTTTTAGTATGTTGTCAAATTTGATTTGCTAATATTTTGCTGAAGATTTTTACATCAGTATTCATAAAAGATACTGGTCTGTAGTTTTGTTTTCTGTTGATGTCTTTGCCTGGTTGCATTAGTTTGCTAGGGCTGCCATAGCATAGTACTGTAGATTGGGTGGCTTAAAAAGGAGAAATTTATTTTCTCACAGTTCTGAAGATTAGAAGTCTGAGATCGAGGTGTCAACAGGGCTTTTTTTTTTTTTTTTTTTTTTTTTTTTTTCCTGAGGTCTCATCTTTTCTTGTACCTGGCTGTCTTCTTCCTCTGTCTTATTATGGTCTTTCCTCTGTTCATATACATGACTTGTGTGTTTTTGTGTGCCCTAATCTTTTTATAAAGATACATGTCAGATTGTTTTAGGGCCCACCCTGTGACTCCATTTTAACTGAATTGCCTATTTAATGGCCTTATATCCAAATACAGTCACATTCTGAGGTACTGGGGATTAGGACTTCAATATGTGAATTGGAAGGGGGGACACAATTCATTCCATAATTCTCCACCTTCTGGACACTCAAAATTTGTGTCTTTCTCACATTCAAAATGCATTCACCTCCATCTCAACAGCTCCCCAGATCTTAACCCATTCCAAAATCAACTCCAAGTCCCAAATCTCATCTAGCAATATCATATAAATCAATTATGGGTGAGAATTGAAGTATGATTTATCCTGAGGCCAAATTTTTCTTCCTCTGTTAATTTGTAAAACCAGGTGAGGTTTTTGTTTCCAAAATACATTGATGAGGCAGGCATAGGATAGACATTTCCATTCTAAAAGGCAGAAATCAGAAAGACACTTGGGGTCATTTTTCCCAAGTAAGTCCAAGTTAGCAGGGCAAATTCCATTAGATTTTAAGACTCTAGAATTATCTTCTTTGTTTCAATACTCTGTCCTCTGAACCCATCTGGGTGGTAATCTTGTCTTACATGCCCACTGAGGTGGCAGCCCAACTCTTGTGGTTCTGTGTGGTGGCACTGCCTCTGAGGCTCTCAGCAGTGGCTTCACCCCTGATGGCTTAGGCAGTGGCAGCCTGGCCTGCTGCATCTGAGGAGGTAACAGTCTTGTCCTCATTTTCAACCTATGCCCTCTGGGCCTGCCTGTGGTGGGAGTGACAGCCCTACTGATCTCTGAATCATTTTTGGAGTCATTCTTTCCTTTTTTTTTTTAAAGGGTAATGCATGTTAGCAGCTGAATAGTTATATTGTCCTGCCCTATAGAATCCCAGACATCCAACAGTCTTCTTTAATTTTGTTCTAGCTGTGTCTCCTTTAGTCCAAGCTAGCATTGTTTATGCTGGAATAACCCCATCTCTATTCCTGCCTTCTGATGAGATAGATGTTTGATTAGATCCATGAGTCACACTCATAATTTCTTTATTGAATGATTATTTAGCCAAACCTTCACTATTCTCTCCAGAATATACTCTCTCTCTCTCTTGTGATGTGGATAGGCTGATAATTATTTAAATATTGAAGTTATGGTTCCCTTTTGCTTCAATTTCTCCTTCAATTTTTCTCTTACCTTTTGTATTTTACTATAAGCAACAAGGAGAAACCAGATTGCATCTTCAAGGCTTTGCTTAGAAATATCCTCAGCTAAATATTCAAGTTCACAGGGCGCCTGGGTGGCTCAGTTGGTTGGGCGACTGCCTTCGGCTCAGGTCATGATCCTGGAGTCCCTGGATCGAGTCCCGCATCGGGCTCCCTGCTCGGCAGGGAGCCTGCTTCTCCCTCTGACCCTCCCCCCTCTCATGTGCTCTCTCTCTCATTCTCTCTGTCTCAAATAAATAAATAAAATCTTTAAAAAAATAAAAAAAATAAAAATAAAAATAAATATTCAAGTTCACAGCTTGCAAGTTCTATCTTTCATGAAACTCTACAACACAATTAAGCCAAGTTTCTTGACACTTTATAACAAAGATCACCTTTCCCCCAATTTCCAATAATAGGTTCCTCATTTCCATTTGAGACTCCACTAGGATGGCCTTTAAAATCCATATTTCTACCAATAATTTCTTCAGGGTAATCTAGGCTTTTTTTTTTTTTTTTTTAAATATCAGCCTTAAAACTCTTCTGGCTTCGGGGTGCCTAGGTGGCTCAGCTGTTAAGCGTCTGCCTTCGGCTCAGGGTCCTGGGATGGAGCCCCGCATTGGGCTCCCTGTTCTGCAGGAAGCCTGCTTCTCCCTCTGCTCATTCCCCCAGGTTGTGTTCCCTCTCTGGCTGTCTTTCTGTCAAATAAATAAAATCTTTAAAAAAAAACCTCTTCTGGCTTTTATCCATTACTCAGTTTCAAAATCAATTCCACATTATTAGTTATTTCTTATGTTAGCACTCTACTTCATGGTACTAAAATCTGTATTAGTCAGGGTACTCCTTAGAAACAGAGTAATGAGGATATATATTCAGAATATGCCAGCAGACTGGAAGAGCCAATGGAAGAGTTGTAGTCTGATTCTATAACACTGACTGTAGTATCAGTATCAGGGTATACAAGTCTCATAGGATGAGTTTGGAAGTGTTCTTTCCCTTTATATTTTTTAAGAGTTTGAGAAGGATTGGTGTTAATTCTTCTTTAAAATTTTTCAGCTTTATTGAAATATAATTGACATATACCATTGTGTATGTTTAAGGTGTACAATGTGTTAATTTATATACTAATTAGCATGCATTGCTATAGGATAGCTACCATAAGAGAAGCTAATACTTCTATCACCTTACATAATTATCACTTCTTTTTTGTGGTGAGAACATTTAAGATCAACTCTTTATCAACTTTCAAGTACATAATACAGTATGATTAACTATAATCACCATGTTGTACATTAGTTCCCCAGAACCTATTTATCTAAAAACTGAAAGTTTGTGCTCTGCCAATATCTCCCCATTCTCCACCACTCAGTCTCTGGTAACCAGAACTCTGCTTTCTGTTTCTATGAGTTCAGCTTTCTCAGTTTCTACATAAAAGTAATATCATACAGTATTTATCTTTCTCGGTCTGATTTATTTAACATAGTATAATTCCCTTAAGTTCCATCCGTGTTGTTACAAATGGCAGTTTTCTTTCTTTTTCATGGCTGAATAATATACCATTGGAGGGAATATCAATCTATATATTATCTATCTTCTATCTATTTATCTATCTATCATCTATCATCTATCTATATCTATCTATCTATCATCTATCTATCTATCTATCATCTATCTATCTATAATTATCTATCTATCTCACCTCTTATTTATCCATTTATCCATTGATGGACACTTTGGTTGTTTCCATATCTTGGGTAGAATGAATAATGCTCCAATGAACATGGGAGTGCAGATAACTGAACAAGATCCTGTTTTCATTTTCATTGGATATATACTCAGTAGTGAGATTAGTGGCTCATATGGTAGCTTTATTTTTACTTTTTTGAAGAACCTCTATGCTGTTATCCACAGCGGTGGTACCAATTTATATTCTCACCAACAGTACACAAGGGTGCCCTTTTATCCACATCCTCATCAACATTTGTTATTTCATGTCTTTTTTTATCTTACCAGTTTTTTAAAATTTTTTATTGTTATGTTAATCACCATACATTACATTATTAGTTTTTGATGTAGTGTTCCATGATTCAGTGTTTGTGCAAAACACCCAGTGCTCCATGCAGAACATGCCCTCTTTAATACCCATCACCAGGCTAACCCATCCTCCCAGCCCCCTCCCCTCTAGAACCCTCAGTTTGTTTTTCAGAGTCCATCATCTCTCATGGTTCGTCTCCCCCTCCGATTTCCCCCCTTCATTCTTCCCCTCCTGCTATCTTCTTCTTTTTTTTTTCTTAACATATATTGCATTATTTGTTTCAGAGGTACAGATCTGTGATTCAACAGTCTTGCACAATTCACAGCACTCACCATAGCACATACCCTCCCCAATGTATATCACCCAGCCACCCCATCCCTCCCAGCCCCCCTGCTCCAGCAACCCTCAGTTTGTTTCCTGAGATTAAGAATTCCTCATATCAGTGAGGTCATATGATACATGTCTTTCTCTGATTGACTTATTTCGCTCAGCATAACACCCTCCAGTTCCATCCACGTCATTGCAAATGGCAAGATCTCATTCCTTTTGATGGCTGCATAATATTCCATTGTATATATATACCACTTCTTTATCCATTCATCTGTTGATGGACAACTTGGCTCTTTCCACAGTTTGGCTATTGTGGACATTGCTGCTATAAACATTGGGGTGCATGTACCCCTTCAGATCCCTACATTTGTATGTTGGGGGTAAATACCCAGTAGTGCAATTGCTGGATCATATGGTAGCTCTATTTGCAACTTTTTGAGGAACCTCCATACTGTTTTCCAGAGTGGCTGCACCAGCTTGCATTCCCACCAACAGTGTAGGAGGGTTCCCCTTTCTCCGCATCCTCACGAACATCTGTCATTACCTGACTTGTTAATTTTAGCCATTCTGACTGGTGTGAGGTGCTATCTCATTGAGGTTTTGATTTGGATTTCCCTCATGCCGAGCAATCTTGAGCACTTTTTCATGTGTCTGTTGGCCATTTGGATGTCTTCTTTGGAAAAATGTCTGTTCATGTCTTCTGCCCATTTTTTGGCTGGATTATTTGTTCTTTGGGTGTTGAGTTTGATAAGTTCTTTATAGATTTTGGATACTAGCCCTTTATCTGATATGTCATTTACAAATATCTTCTCCCATTCTGTCGGTTGTCTTTTGGTTTTGTTGACTGTTTATTTTGCTGTGCAAAAGCTTTTTATCTTGATGAAGTCCCAATATTTCATTTTTGCCCTTGCTTCCCTTGCCTTTGGCGATGTTTCTAGGAAGAAGTTGCTGCAGCTGAGGTCGAAGTGGTTGCTGCCTGTGTTCTCCTTTAGGATTTTGATGGACTCCTGTCTCACATTTAGGTCTTTCAACCATTTTGAGTCTATTTTTGTGTGAAGTGTAAGGAAATGGTCCAGTTTCATTCTTCTGCATGTGGCTGTCCAATTTTCCTAACACCATTTGTTGAAGAGACTGTCTTTTTTCCATTAGACATTCTTTCCTGCTTTGTCAAAGATTAGTTGACCATAGAGTTGAGGGTCCATTTCTGGGCTCTCTATTCTGTTCCATTGATCTATGTGTCTGTTTTTGTGCCAGTACCATACTGTTTTGATGATGACAGCTTTGTAATAGAGCTTAAAGTCCGGAATTGTGATGCTGCCAGCTTTTGCTTTTCTTTTTCAACACTCCTCTGGCTATTCGGGGTCTTTCCTGGTTCCATACAAATTTTAGGATTATTTGTTCAATTTCTTTGAAAAAAGTGGATGGTATTGTGATGGGGATTGCATTGAATGTGTAGATTGCTCTAGGTAGCATTGACATCTTCACAATATTTGTTCTTCCAATCCATAAGCATGGAACGTTTTTCCATTTCTTTGTGTCTTCCTCAATTTCTTTCATGAGTATTTTATAGTTTTCTGAGTACAGATCCTTTGCCTCTTTGGTTAGATTTATTCCTAGGTATCTTATGGTTTTGGGTGCAATTGTAAATGGGATCGACTCCTTAATTTCTCTTTCTTCTGTCTTGTTGTTGGTGTAGAGGAATGTCACTGATTTCTGTGCATTGATTTTATATCCTGCCACTTGACTGAATTCCTGTATGAGTTCTAGCAGTTTTGGGGTGGAGTCTTTTGGGTTTTCCACATAAAATATCATATCATCTGCAAAGAGTGAGTTTGACTTCTTCTTTGCTGATTTGGATGCGTGTTATTTCTTTTTGTTGTCTGATTGCTGTGGCTAGGACTTCTAATACTATGTTGAATAGCAGTGGTGATAGTGGACATCCCTGCCGTGTTCCTGACCTTAGGGGGAAAGCTCTCAGTTTTTCCCCATTGAGAATGATATTTGCTGTGGGTATTTCATAGATGGCTTTTATGATATTGAGGTATGTACCCTCTATCCCTATACTCTGAAGAGTTTTGATCAAGAAAGGATGCTGTACTTTGTCAAATGTTTTTTCTGCATCTGTTGAGAGGATCATATGATTCTTGTTCTTTCTTTTGTTAATGTATTGTATCACATTGATTGATTTGCGGATGTTGAACCAAACTTGCAGCCTAGGGATAAACCCCACTTGGTCGTGGTGAATAATCCTTTTAATGTACTGTTGGATCCTATTGGCTAGTACTTTGGTGAGAACTTTTGCATCCATGTTCATCAAGGACATTGGTCTGTAATTCTCCTTTTTGATGGGGCTTTGTCTGGTTTGGGGATCAAGGTAATGGTGGCTTCATAAAAAGTTTTAAAAAAGTTTCCCTTCCATTTCTATTTTTTGGAACACTTTCAGAAGAATAGGTATTAATTCTTCTTGAAATATTTGGTAGAATTCCCCTGGGAGGGCATCTGGCCCTGGGGTTTTTTTTGTTGGGAGATTTTTGATTAATGCTTCAATTTCCTTAGTGGTTATAGGTCTGTTCGGGTTTTCTATTTCTTCCTGGTTCAGTTTTGGTAGTTGATACATCTCTAGGAATGCATCCATTTTTCCCAGGTTATCTAATTTGCTGCCATATAGTTGCTCACAATATGTTCTTATAATTGTTTGTATTTCTTTGGTGTTGGTTCTGATCTCCCCTCTTTCATTCATGATTTTGTTGATTTTGGTAATTTCTGTTTTCTTTTTGATAAGTCTGGCCAGGGGTTTATCAATCTTGTTAATTCTTTCAATGAACCAGCTCCTAGTTTTGTTGATCTGTTCTACTGTTCTTTGGTTTCTATTTCATTGATTTCTGCTCTGATCTTTATTATTTATCTTCTCCTGCTGGGTTTAGGCTTTATTTGCTGTTTTTTCTCTAGCTCCTTTAGGTGTAGGGTTAGGTTGTGTACTTGAGACCTTTCTTGTTTCTTGAGAAAGGCTTGTGTTGCTATATACTTTCCTCTTAGGACTGCCTTTGCTGCATCCCAAAGATTTTGAACAGTTGTGTTTTCATTTTCATTGGTTTCCATTAATGTTTTTAATTCTTCTTTAATTTCCTGGTTGACCCATTCATTCTTTAGTAGGATGCTCTTTAGCCTCCATGTATTTGAGTTCTTTTTTTTTTTTTTTAAGATTTATTTATTTGACACAGAGAGAGAGAGAGATCACAAGTAGGCAGACAGGCAGGCAGAGGGAGAGGGAGAAGCAGGCTCCCTGCTGAGCACAGAGCCCGATGTGGGGCTCGATCCCAGGACCCTGGGATCATGACCTGAGCTGAAGGCAGATGCTTAACCATCTGAGCCACCCAGGCGTCCCATGTATTTGAGTTCTTTTCAACTTTCCTCTTGTGATTGAGTTCTAGTTTCAAAGCACTGTGGTCTGAAAATATGCAGGGAATGATCCTAATCTTTTGGTACCGGGTGAGACCTGATTTGTGACCTAGGATGTGATCTATTCTGGAGAATGTTCCATGGGCACTAGAGAAGAATGTACATTCCATTGCTTTGGGATGGAATGTTCTGAATATGTCTGTGAAGTCCATTTTGTCCAGTGTGTCATTTAAAGTCTTTATTTCCTTGTTCATCTTTTGCTTAGATGATCTGTCCATTTGAGTGAGGGGGTGTTAAAGTCCCCACTATTATTGTATTGTTGTCAATGTGTTTCTTTGCTTTTGTTACTAATTGCCTTATATAATTGGCTGCTCCCATGTTAGGGGCATAGATATTTACAATTGTTAGATCTTCTTGTTGGATAGACCTTTTAAATAGGATATAGTGTCCTTCCTCATCTCTTAATATAGTCTTTGGTTTAAAATCTAATTTGTCTGGTATAAGGATTGCCACTCCAGCTTTCTTTTGGTGTCCATTAGCATGGTAAATCATTTTCCAGCCCCTCACTTTCAATCTGCAGGTGTCTTTGGGTCTAAAATGAGTCTCTTGCAGACAGCATATCTATGGGTCTTGTTTTTTAATCCAACCTGATACCCTGTGTCTTTTGATTGGGGCATTTAGCCCATTTACGTTCAGGGTAACTATTGAAAGGTATGAATTTAGTGCCATTGTATTGCCTGTAAGGTGACTGTTACTGTATATTGTCTGTGTTCCTTTCTGGTCTATGTTGCTTTTAGGCTCTCTCTTTGCTTAGAGGACCCCTTTCAATATTTCTTGTAGGGCTGGTTTCGTGTTTGCAAATTCTTTTAGTTTTTGTTTGTCCTGGAAGATTTTTATCTCTCTTATTTTCAGTGACAGCCTAGCTGGATATAGTATTCTTGGCTGCATATTTTTCTCATTTAGTGCTCTAAATATATCATGCCAGTCTTTTCTGGCCTGCCAGGTCTCCATGGATAGGTCTGTTGCCAATCTAATATTTCTACCATTGTAGGTTACATATCTCTTCTCCCAAGCTGCTTTCAGGATTTTCTCTTTGTCTCCGAGACTCATATGTTTTACAATTAGATGTCGGGGTGTTGACTTATTTTTATTGATTTTGAGCGGGGTTCTCTGTGCCTCCTGGATTTTGATGCCTGTTTCTTTCCCCAAATTAGGGAAATTCTCTGCTATAATTTGCTCCAATATACCTTCTGCCCCCCTCTCTCTTTCTTCTTCTTCTGGGATCCCAATTATTCTAATGTTGTTTCGTCTTATGGTGTTGCTTATCTCTCGAATTCTGCCCTCGTGATCCAGTAGTTGTTTATCTCTCTTTTTCTCAGCTTCTTTATTTTCCATCATTTGGTCTTCTATCTCACTGATTCTCTCTTCTGCCTCATTTATCCTAGCAGCTAGTGCCCCCATTTTTATTACAGCTCATTAATAGCCTTTTTGATTTTGACTTCTTTAGATTTTAGTTCTTTTATTTCTCCAGAAAGGGTTTCTCTGATAACTTCCATGCTTTTTTCAAGCCCAGCTAGTATCTTTAAAATCATCATTCTGAACTCTAGTTCTGACATCGTACTAATGTCCGTATTGAGTAGGTCCCTGACAGTCGGTATTACCTCTTGTTCTTTTTGTTGAGGTGATTTTTAATGTCTTGCCATTTTGTCTAGAGGAGACTAGATGAATGAGAGAACAAAATGCTAAGAAGGTAACAAAATCCCCAGAAAATATACTTTAAACAAATCAGAAAAGACCTGAAACTGGGGGAAAAGAAAGGGAAAGAAACAAAAAAAAAAAGAAAGAAAGAAAAAAAGATAAAGAAAAAGATAAAAACAAACAAAAACAGAACAAAACAAAAGGAGAAAACAGAATATGATCAAATATGATCATGGTGGTGCATAGATCAGTACCACACACTAGATTTTGGGTGTATTTTGGTCTTTTATAAGAAAGTGCCTCCCAAAATTTTAAAGAAAGAAAAAGTTATATATGTACAAAAATAAGGGTTGATATGATGAAGGGATGGAATATGACTGTAAAGATGAAAATTATAAGAAATTTTATAAAAGGAATTGATAAAAAGTTGGTTGAAAAAAGAAAGAAGAGGATTTAAAAAAAAAAGGGAGAGAATGTGATCAGGCAGGAGACTAGAATAAAGCCATGCACTAGAGATTTAGGGTATATTTTGGTCTGTTAGAAGCAACTGTATCCCAAAATTTTAAAGAGAGAACAACTTATACATATATACCAAAAATAAGGTTAACTACTATGAAGGGATAGAATATGACTGTAAAAATGAAAAATAAAAATGTTTTTTTAAAAAGGGATTGATAAGATGTTGGTTGAAAAAGGGAAAAAGAAAAATTCAAAAAAAAAAAAAGAAAAAGAAAGTTAAAAAAAAAATTAACTTTGAAAGACTAAAGAATCATGGTAAAAAAGCCGGGAATTCTATGTGCTGTATTCCCCTAGTGCTGGAGTTCTGCCATCCTCATTGATCGGTAAACTTGGTCTTGTTCTGGCTGTTCTTGCTGATCTTCTGGGGGAGGGGCCTATTGCTGTGGTTCCCAAATGTCTTTGCGGGAGGCGGAATTGCCCCGCCCTTGCCGGTCGGGTTAAGTAATCTGCTCAGGTTTGCTCTCGGGAGCTTTTGTTCCCGGCAAGCTTTCAGTACAGCTTTGGAGGACGAGAGTGAAAATAATCTCTGCCCTGGAGGAGCCAAGAACTCAGGGCCCCACTCCCCAGTGAGCCCCCAGAGAAAAGCAGTCAATCACTCCTGTCTCCCTGGTCTCCGGCCACACTCCGTGCCCACCCGGCCTGCGACAGAGGGTTTCTATTTCTGGCACCCAACTCGGTGTGGTCTCCAAACCCAGCAGATCCCTGTGGTGCGCTACCGCGCCGCTCCTCCTGCGGGAGGAAGGGGAGTCTCCCCGGATCTGCTGCTTGTTGGGTCCCTGCTGGAGGAGCAGTGACCCGACTGTGCCGTGGATCATGGTTTATGGCATCCCCGAGCTGAGAGCCCGCACCTCATCTCTGTCTCTGCAGCCGACTTCCCCGCTCCCATACCTGGGAGCTCAGCCTCACTCAGGCATCCCCGGTCTTTCTGTGACCCCGAGGGTCCTGAGAACACACTGTCCCGCGAGGGTCCCACTCCCTGCTTAGCCACTGGAGCGACGTCCCTCAGCGGAGCCGACTTCTAAAAGTTCCGATTTTGTGCTCCACTGCTCTATCACTTGCCGGTAGCGGCTGACGGAGGCCCCCTCCCCCGCCGTCTATCCTCCCGAATATCGCCTTGGATTCACTTCTCTGCACATCCTACCTTCCAGAAAGTGGTCGCTTTTCTGTTCAGAGAGTTGTTGCTATTCTTTTCTTCAATCTCCTGTTGAGTTCGTAGGTGTTCAGAATCCCTATCCAGATGAATTCCTGAGACCAGACAAAATCCGGGTCTCCTACTCCTCCGCCATCTTGCTCTCTCTACCTCCTTTCATGTCTTTTTGATAATACTTATCATAAAACATGTGAGGTGATATTCTCATTGTGGTTTTAACATGCATTTCCCTGGTGATTGGTGATATTGAATACCTTTTCATGTAGCTCTTAGACATTTATTTGTATGCCTTCATTGGAAAAATGTTCATTCAGTTCCTCTGCCCATTTTTAACCAGAATGTTTAGTTTTTGCTATTGAGTTGAATGAGTTATTTATGTATTGGGGATATTAACTCTTTATCAGATATGTTTTACAAATATTTTATCCCATTCTGTAGATTGCCTTTTCATTTTTTTGATTAATTCTTTTGCTGTGCAGAAGGTTTTTAGTTTGATATAGTCCCACTAGTTAATTTCTCCTTTCATTACTTGCACTGTTGATATCATATCAAAAAAAAACATGACAAAGACCAATATCAAGCAGATTTTCCATATGTTTACTTCTAGGGGTTTCCCATTCCAGGACTTACATTTATGCCCCTAAATGATTTTGAATTAATTTTTTGAGCAGTGTAAAACAACAGGGTCCAATTTCATTTTTCTGCAGGTGGTTATGAAATAGTCCCAGAACCATTTATTGAAAAGGCAATCTTTTCTTTCTTCTTTCTTTCTTTCTTTCTTTCTTTCTTTCTTTCTTTCTTTCTTTCT
>NW_022589760.1:2341417-2484143 GCF_004348235.1 Phoca vitulina
TCTTTCTTTCTTTCTTTCTTTCTTTCTTTCTTTCTTTCTTTCTTTCTCCCTTTCTCTCTTTCTCTCTTTCTTAAATTTTATTTGTGAGAAAAAGAGAGAGAGGGAGAGAGAGAGAGAGCACAGCATGGGGAGTGGCAGGCAGAAGGAGAAGCAGGTTCCCTGGTGAGCAAGGAGTCTGATGCGGGACTCAATCCCAGGACCCTGAGGTCATGACCAGTGCAGAAGGCAGACGCATAATGGACTGAGCCACCCAGGCATCCCTAGACAATCTTTTCTCCATTGAGTATTCTTGGCTCTTCTGTCAAATATTAGTTGACTCTATATATGAGAGTCTATTTGTGTGTTTTCAATTCTGTTCTATTGTTCTATGTGTCTATTTTTATACCAGTACTATACTATTGATTACTGTACTTTGTAGCATAGTTTTAAATGAATAAATGTAATGCCTCTAGCTTTGGCTGTTCATTTTGTGTGTGTTTTTTTGGGGGGGGTTGTGGGTTTTGTGTATGTATGTGTGTGTGTGTCTACCCAAATTTTAGGGCTATTTGTTTTAATTATTTCTTTGATAAGTTCCATTGGAATTTTTGTTGTTGTTGTTTTTCTAATAAATCCATTTATTTTTTCATAATCTTATTAGACCACTACTTCCAAAGAACACTCCCAACCTGGTGTAGCATGTATGATCCCTCACATTTTGGGTTCATGGAAATCATCAACTAATTGTGTTTGAAATCTTTCTATTTTTTATTTTTTTTATTATGTTCAGTTAGCCACTGTATAGGACAACATTAGTTTTTGATGTAGTGTTCAATGATTCATTAGTTGCATATAATACCCAGTGCTCATCACAACACGTGTGCTCCTTAATACCCATAGCCTGGCTACCCCATCACCCCACCCCCTTCCTCCCTGAAACCCTCAGGTTGTTTCCCAGAATTCATAGTCTCTCATGGTTCAGCTCCCTCTCTGATTTCTCCCCATTCAGTTTCCCCTCCCTTCCCCTATGGTCCTCCATGCTATTCCTTATGTTCCACATATGAATGAAACCATATGATAATTGCCTTTCTCTACTTGACTTATTTCACTTAGCATAATCTCCTCCAGTTCCATCCATGTTGATGCAAATGGTAGGTATTTATCCTTTCTGATGGCTGAGTAATATTCCATTGTATATATGGACCACATCTTCTTGATCCATTCATCTGTTGAAGGGCATCTCGGCTCTTTCCAGTTTGGGTATTTTGGACATTGTTGCTATGAACATTGGGGTGCACGTGCCCCTCCTTTTCACTACATCTGTATCTTTGGGGTAAATACCTAGTAGTGCAATTGCTGGGTCATAGGGTAACTCTATTTTTAACTTTTTGAGGAACCTCCATACTGTTTTCCAGAGTGGCTGCACCAGCTTGCATTCCTACCAATAGTGTAAGAGGGTTCCCCTTTCTCCACATGCTTGCCAACATTTGTTGTTTCCTGACTTGTTAATTTTAGCCATCCTGAATGGTGTGAGGTAATATCTCATTGTGGTTTTGATTTGTATGTCCCTGATGGCTAGTGATGTTGAACATTTTTTTCATGTGACTGTTAGCCATTTTATTTCTTTGGAGAAGTGTCTGTTATGACTTCTGCCCATTTCTTGACTGGATTATTTGTTTTTTGGGAGTTGAGTTTGAGAAGTTATTTATAGATCTTGGATAACAGCCCTTTATCTATAATGTCATTTGAAAATACCTTTTCCCATTCAGTGGGTTGTCTTTTAGTTTTTTTGACTGTTTCCTTTGCTATGCAAAAGCTTTTTATCTTGATGAAGTCCCAAAAGTTCATTTTCACTGTTGTTTCCCTTTGGAGACATGTCTTGAAGGAAGTTGTTGTGGCTGATGTTGAAGAGGTTACTGCCTATGTTCTCCTCTAGGATTTTAATGGATTCCTGTCTCACATTGAGATCTTTCATCCATTTTGAGTTTATCTTTGTATAAAATGTACCATCGACATTTTTCACAGAGCTGGAACAAACAATCCTGAAATCTGTATGGAACCAAAAAAGTCCCCAAATCGCCAGGGGATTGTTGAAAAAGAAAACCAAAGCTGGGGACATCATGATGCCTGACTTCAAGCTATATTACAAAGCTCTGATCACCCACTGGAATTTTGATAGGGATTTCATTGCATCTATAGATGGTTTTGAGTAATATGGACATTTTAGTTATAATACTTTTTCTGATCCATAAAGATGGAATATTTTTCCATTTGTTTGTGTCTTCTTCAATTTATTTCATCAAAGTCTTGTAGTTTTCAGTGTACAGATCTTTCATCTCCTTAAATTTATTTCTAAATATTTTGTTGTTTGAGCTATTGTGAATGATATTGTTTTTCTTTAAACTTATTTTTCAGATGTTTTGTTTTTAATGTATAAAAATGTAACTACTTTCTGAATGTTGGTTTTGTAATCTGCCACATTATTGATTTGTTCATTAGTTCTAACAGATTTTTAGTGGTGTCTTTAGGATTTTCTATATAGAAGATCATATTGTCTGCAAACAAAGACTTTACTTCTTCTTTTCCTATTTGGATGCCTTTTATTTCTTTATCTTGCATTATTACTCTGGCTAGGACTTTCAGAATTCCATTGTATAGTGGTGGTTAGAGTGGTAATCCTTGTCTCATTCCTGATCTTGGAAGAAAGCTTTCAACTTCTCACCATTAAATATTATGTTGTTTGTGGAGTTTTAACATATGGCCTTTATTGTACTGAGTGATGTTCCTTCTGTACCCAATTTGTTAAGCATTTTTATCATTAAAGAATGCCACATTTTATCAAGTGACTTTTTCTCCACCTATTGAGATAATAATATGAATTTCACCATCATTCTACTAATGTAGTATATCACATTAATTGATTTGTGTATGTTGAATTGTCCTTGAATCCCAGGGATAAATCCTACTTGCTCATGGTGTTTGGTCCTTTAAATGTGCTGTTGAATTCCATTTGCTACTATTTTGTTGAGGATTTTTGCATCTATATTCCTCAGGGGCTTGGTCTGTAGCTTTTACTGTAGTGCCCCATCTAGCTTTTGTCAAGGTAGTTCTGCTCTCTTAAAATGAATTTGGGGATGTTCCTTTCTCTTCAATTTTTGGGAAAAGTTTGAGGATTGTTATTCTTTAAATATTTGTTAGGATTCACCAGTAAAACCACCTGGTTTTGGGCTTTTCTATGGTGAGAGGTATTTGATTACTAATTCAGTCTCCTTACTTGTTATTTGCCTGTTCAGATTTTCTACTTCATGATTCAGTCCTCATAGGTTGCATGTTTCTAGGAATTTATCTATTTGTAAGTTATCCAATTTGTTGCATATAATTGTTCACAGTAGTTCGTTATGATCTTTTGTGTTTCTGTGGTTTCCATTATAGTATCTGCTCTTTCATTTCTGAACTCCTTTATTTGAATCTTCTCTCTATTTTCTTATTTAGTTTAGTTATTGGTTGTCAGTTTTGTTTATCTTCTCAAAAAACAGCTCTCTGTTTTGTTAGTCTTTTTCTACTGATTTTCTGGTCTATATTTTATTTATTTCTGTTCTGATTTTGGTATTTTCTTCCTTCTGCTTACTTTGAAATTAGTCTGTCATCTCCATAATGTCTAGATTTGTTTTTATTAATTGATTGCTGTCCTAGTTATGGGTTATACATCCCTGCTTCTTTGCTTGCCTTTTGTTTTTTAATTGAATGACAGACACTGTAAACTCTACATTGCTGGGTGTTATATTCTGTTATACTCCTTTAAAAAGTGCTAAACTTTTTTTTATATGTAGGTAAAGTACTTGAGGTTACTTTAATCTTATTGGAGGTTTTTTTTAATCTTTTTTATGAATGAATTTCTTTGTTTTTAATCTCACACCATTCAAATTTTTATCTTTGTTAATGCAGATCATTTGAAACTTTTAGTCTAAAGCTAATTTAGCCCTCCCATACCAAGGCTTTACCCTTCCAAGTACTATACCTGAGGCCACATGTATTGCAAGTGATTTTCATCTGAATAAATTATTCCCAATTTCTGTGTGAGCCCTGAGAATAGTTCAGCCTAATGCTTTATAATTCTTCTTCTTCTGGCTTGAAGTAGTTTCCTTTGCATGCTTGCACAGTGCACTACTCAGCCAAAGACCCTCTTGAAATTTTCAAAGTTCTCTCTCTGTGCACTTTCTTTTTCTCTAGTATTTTGTCCCCCAGATCCTGACCACATTAGCCCCCTAGACTCTGAGCCCTTTCTCTTCAACTCACTGAGATTGCTGTGTTATGTATAAGTTCCCACTCCCTATGCTGCTGTTTGAAAATTTCTTTCAGTTAATCACAAACCTTACCTCACATATTTCCCTTCTTTCAGAGATCACTCTTCTGTTGTGATTATCTATTAAAACAATTGTTCATACTTTTTTCAGATTTTCTTGTTGATTAAGCCAGGAGGGCAAATCCATTAGGTCCACAAGCATATATATTTTTAATATTTGCTTTTTTAGTCCCTTGAGGGAATTTTCATGGTCTTATTTACTTTTGCATTCACAAGCATCTACCACAATAGTTGGCATTAATAACAATTAATAACTATTTTTGAAGAAATTAATGAGTAGGCAGATGTACCTTTGTTAACATCTGCATTATTTGCATTAATAATGTCTTTTCCCTTGTCCTTCTTCTCCCATAGTTTACATTTGAGCAAAGAAGCACCTCAGGTCATTACAAAGCACTAGATGTTCACACTGACATCTCTTCTTGCCTGAGTTATCTCTGATTAACCTTCCATCTCCTTAAAGTGTAAAAGGAAACTTCTAATCTCAATATTTTCTTCAAATTATGTATATGTGTAATATTTAACTATATAATTATAAAATAATATAAAATATAAATAATTATGTAATTATTTTATAATTATATAAAATAATATATATTAATATATATATTAAGATTTACTTGTTTATTTGAGGGGGAGGGAGAGAGAGCACACAAGCGAGCTGTGGGAGGGGCAGTAGGAAAAGGAGAGAGAGAATCCTAAAGCAGACTTTGGGCTGAGTACAGAGCCAAATGTGGGGCTCAATCTCAGGACCTTAAGATCATGACCTGAGCTGAAACCAAGAGCCAGCTGCTAACCAACTGTGCTACCCAGATGTCCCTTCAAATTATATTTTTAATTAAAGCAAGTGCCATTTTCTGCCACTATGCTCTAAGTCTTATACTCTAGGCATAATTTTGTTTCCTTATAGGTCTTGATTTTAGTTTTAAGTAAGGTTCCACAAGTATAAGAAATAATAGTCAAATATAAGTAATGTAGGCACAGTGTGATAAAGGTCTGGATATACTTGTAGATACAGAAATTAAGAAGAAATGGCATATCTAAGAAACCCTTTTTTCTTCCCTCCCACCTTCTGACAGTTATTTTATACCTACTAATTTCTAAGTTCTGGATATACAACTAAGAAGACATAGTCTTTACTTTGAAGAATTTCACATTTTAATGGTGGGGAGATAAATATATAAACAAGTGATTTCAGCACGGTGTGATGTATTTTTCTATGGAATTACAAATATGGAGTGATTATTCTGCCTAGGGTAGTAACAAAAAAGTTCACAAAGTGGGACATGGGCTAAATTGAAGAATGACTAGGGACAATTTTTAAGATGTATTGGAAACATGGACAAGAAAAGGGGATTTCTGTAAAGAAGAAGAGTGAGTAATTCAGTATTACTAGATTAGAATTGTACTCTAGGTAAGTGAGATATAATGGGGAGAAGAAGTTTGGGACCTTATGAAGCAATTTGGATTTTAGAAACAAAGATAAATCAATGATAATTTGAGGAGTTTTGAACAGGTAGGTGATAAAATCAAATTTCTGATTTAGGAATATAATTCTGGAGAAAATGTGGAAGGTAGATTAAAAGGGGTCAATTGGAAGCTTTTGGGGATGGGAGTTAAGATGGCAGAATAGTAGGGGGACCCTGTGCTCAAACACAGGTAGATAAATATCAAATCATTCTGCACACCCACAAAATTGATCTGAGGACTGAGAGAACAAACTGCATAACTAGACGGAGAAAAGAGGTTGCACCATGGAAGGTAGGAGGTACAAATACATGATTTGGGGGAGAAAATAATCATGGATACTGCAGAGGGGAAGGAGCCGTGATCACAGAGAGGAGAGAGGGAGAGAAACAAGCAGGGGATTGCACAAGAAAAACACTTCCCCAAATCCATTGACTGGGAGAACGGGTGGGGCTGATTATTGCAAGTTTTTACAAACAGTAGAGTTCAAGTCTAAAGTTTTAGAAGTCTGCACCATTGCCAGGGTGGATCCTGGTGGGCATAGTGGTATTCCTGTGTGGAAGAAGGGCAGAGGTCTGGGAGTTGACAGCATGGTCTGAGGATCCCATGGGTCACAATGGGAGAGAGAGTTCCTCTTCTTGGAGTGCATTTGAGAGAGGTGGCACTGCCTCTCAGGGGACAAAAGATCCCACGGACACTACTGAGCTGCCCCATTCATTTGCATAGGAGCAGAGGCACCTGCTGAGGGCAGCTAGCTGGATGCCATATTTTTGCAGTACTTTATCATAAACTTCAAGCCCCTATGAGTTTGTGTGACTACCCTTCTGGAACAAACCAGCAACATCCACAATGTGGTGAGACTCTCCCCCTGAGGATCAGTGCAGGTCTTCTCCATGCTGGGTCTCTAAACTTTTGAGTTTTGAAACCCAACCAGCATGCCTGAGATAAAAAACAAAACAAAACAAAAACAAACAAACAAAAAACAGAAACACTGTACCACTGGGTGGTCAGTAGGCTCAGACACAGACAAGGTGAAGGCTAGTATCTGAGGGATGCCTGGGACACACAAGGGGAGATTGTTCTCCCTTCTATGAGAGCTTCTGAAACAGAGACAAGTGCAAACTCCCCACCTCATGTATGAGAGAGCAGGCTGACACCATTTTTCCTCCAGAGCAAATGTGACTGAGAGCCAGAGCAGCAGTGGGTTGCTCCCTCAGAGGACAAGCACAACCCATGTGCATGTACCATGTCTACTGACCATAGAGTACTGCAAAACTTCAACTCTAGTGGAAATTGGATCTAGACTTTTTTTAACAAGCAGACCAAAACACACCTAGTTAAAATTTGGCACACACTGGACAAGGTTGAAACACTCCACACGGCAGGCAAGGAGAAAGTCTGCAGAGGACTGACCTGAGGGAAAGAGCAGCCAAAACACAACAGCAGAATGCACACAACATGCACATGAAACACTGCCTGAAACACCAGGCCCTGGTCATTATATGACCTCTTCTTAATATAGCTATGACTCTCAGGAGCAGGAAACATAACAGGCTTTCCTAACACAGATAAGACAGAGATCTAGACAAAATACAACATGGAGGAATTCATCTCAAAAGAAAAGAACAAGAAAAGGTCACAGCCAAGGAGATAATCAAAACAGATATAAGTGATATGCCTGAACCAGAATTTAAAACAACAATCGTAAGGACACTTGCTGGGCTTGAGAAAAGCATAGAAGACACTGGGGAACATTGTTCATAGCAGCAATGTCCACAATAGCCAAACTGTAGAAAGAGCCAAAATGCCCTTCAACAGATGAATGGATCAAGAAGATGTGGTCCATATATACAATGGAATATTACTCAGCCATCAGAAAGGATGAATACCCAACTTTTACATCAACATGGATGGGACTGGAGGAGATTATGGTAAGTGAAATAAGTCAAGCAGAGAAAGTCAATTATCATATGGTTTCACTTATTTGTGGAACATAAGGAATAGCATGGAGGACATTAGGAGAAGGAAGGGAAAAAGGAAGGGGGGGAAATTGGAGGGAGAGATGAACCATGAGAGACTATGGACTCTGAGAAACAAACAGGGTTTTAGAGGGGAGGGGAGTGGGGGAATGGGTTAGCTGGGTGATGGGTATTAAGGAGGGCACACACTGCATGGAGCACTGGGTGTTATACGAAAACAATGGATTGTGGATCACCACATCAAAAACTAGTGATGTATTGTATGGTGACTAATATAACATAATAAAATTAAAAAAAAAAAAAAAGAAGAAGACACTGGGGAGTCCCTTACTGCAGAGATAAAAGACCTAAAAACTAGTCAGGCTGAAATAAAAAATGCTATAACAGCAATGTGAAATCAACTGGTTGTAATGACCAAAGGATGGAAGAAGAAGGGGAACAAATAGGTGATATAAAAGATAAAATTATGGAAAATAATGAAGCTGAGAAGAAGAGGGGGAAAAAAAAGTATTAGATCATGAATGCAGACCTAGGAAACTCAACAACTCCATAAAGCATAATAACATTAGTATCATAGGACTCCCAGAGGAAGAGGAGAGGGGAAAAAAAGGGGCAGAAGGTTTATATGAACAATGTATAGCTGAAAACTTTCCTAATCTGAGGAAGGAAACAGATCCAAATCCAGGAGGCACAGAGAACTTCCCATCAAAAGCAACAAAAGCAGGTCAACAACAAGACATATCACAGTAAAATTTGCTAAATATACAGATAAGGGCAAAATCCTAAAACCAGCAAGAGAAAAGGAGTCCCTAAATAACAAGGCAAGACAGATAAGATAGGGAACATACCTATGCACAGAAACTTGGCAGGCCATAAGAAACCAGTGTGATATGTTCAACATGATGAATAGGAAAAATATGCAGCCAAGAATACTTTATCCAGCAAGGCTGTCATTCAGAATAGAAAAAGAGATAAAGAGCTTCACAGAAAAAAAACTAAAGGAGTTCATGACCACTAAACAAGCACTGTAAGTCATATTAAAAAGGACTCTTTGAATGGGGAAATAAAACCAAAAGCAACAAAGAATAGAAAGGAACAGAGAAAATCTCCAGCAACAATGACTTTACAGGTAACACAATGGCATTAAATTCATACCTATCAAGGATCACTATGAATGTAAATGGACTAAATGCTCCAATCAAAAGACATAGGGTATCAGAATGGATTAAAAAAAAAAAAAGACCCATCTATATGCTGCCTATAAGAGACTCACTTTAGACTTAGAGACACCCATAGATTGAAAGTGAGGGGATGGATAACCATTTATCATGCTAATGGATGTCAAAAGAAAGCTGGAGTAGCCATACTTATATCAGAAAAACTAGATTTTAAACCAAAGACTGTAACAAGAGATGAAGAAGAACACTATATCATAAAAAAGTGCTTTATCCAACAAGAAGATCTAACAATTGTAAATATTTATGTTCCCAACTTGGAAGCACACAGTATTATAAAGAAATTAATAACAAACATAAAGGAACTCATTGATAATAACACAATAATAGTAGGGGACTTTAACACTTTCTTATACAATGGAAAGGTCTTTTGAGCAGAATATCAACAAGGAAACAAATGCTCCTGAATGAAACACTGGGCCAGATGGACTTAACAGATATATTCAGAACAATTCATCCTAAGGCAGCAGAATGCACATTCTTTTTGAGTTCACATGGAACATTCTCCAGAATAAATCACATACTGGGTCACAAACCAGGCCTCAACAAGTAGAAAAAGATTGAGATCGTACCATGAATATTTTCAGACCACAACACTATGAAACTTGAAGTCAACCATGAGAAAAAAATTGGAAAGACCACAAATAATGAAAGAACAGCCTACTAAAGAATGAATGGGTTAAACAGGAAATTAAAGACGAAATTTAAAAAATGGAGAGGGGAGTAGGCAAGATGGTGGAGGAGGAAGGGACCCCATTTCAACTGGTTCTAGCTGGATATCTATCAAACCATTTTGAACACCCACAAAATCAGCCTGAAATGTAAGTATATATCTGGATCTCTACAAGCAGAAAAGCGACTGCTTTTTGCAAGGTAGGACATGCGGAGTTGTCAATCTGTGGGGAGATACTAGAAGATAAACAGAAGGAGGAGGGAGCTTCCATAAGATAGCTCCCAGAGAGTGATATAAAACCAGAGTGCAAAATCGGAACCCTTAAAAATCTGCTCTGAGAGACATCCCTCTTTGAAAGGGGATCCGGAAATGAAAAGGCAGAATTCTAGATATGGCATTGTGGTCTTGGGATATGAGGAACCACAGAGCAAAAGGGGCTTCCTGACCCAGTAGAGTGCCCAAATAGTGGAGCCAGGAAGCAGGTTATAGTCAGTAAGTCCAGGAAGGGACCTTAGCTCAGATTGCCATAAACTGCTAGCCAGGCTAGTCAATAATTGCTCTTCTCTTGAGCAGGTGGAAAAAATCTGGAACCTGCACCTGAGACCAGTAGTGGCCCAGAAAGGGCTTTAGAGCAGCACCCAGACATGATCCAGGAGCTTCAGGGGCATGCGTGTGCCCTCGGCCGCTTGTGGTTTTAGAATCACAAAAGGCAGTGGCACTCCCAGGCCCCTGGGACTACCTCTGAGAGAGTTGCTGTGGGGGTGCACTGCAGGAGGCTGCGGATTTCCACAGCGCATACAGAAGTGGACACTGTTAATCCTGGAGGGTTTATTAAACAGGCCAGACTGCGAATTTTCTGCTCAGGGCCAGAGGTTTGGGTGTGGTCATTTTTGCTCTGACCCTCGGAAGAGGCGCAGAAAGCCTCCAGGGAATAAAAGCCACACAGAGGACCAGTTTCCACTGAGCCCATCCCCCTGACAGGGGGCGGAGCAACTCCACACAGGCAGGGTTACCTGAGAAACAACATGGCAGGCACCTCCCCCAGAAGATAGGCTGGAAGAATAGGTGGACAAAAATCCTATGGATCCCATAAGACTGAAATTCCAACTCCAGGGGGAAATTGTATATTCAGCACAAGGTGCAGCCTCATGACTTGTTTACTTTTCAGATAAAATTCTCCTTTTCTTGTTTTTTTCTTTTTCTTATGTTTTTTCTCTATTTTTTTTATTTTTACCTTCTCATTTTGACTAGATGTTTATTATATCAACTTATATTTCATAGTAGCTTTTTAACTTGTATTTTTCCACACATATTTTTTATAGATATATGCTTTATTTTGGTCCTTTTTTCACTCAATTCAATTTTACCTTTATATATATACAAGTTTTACTTTCCTTGTAATTTTGGGAGGTAGTGTCCTCTAACACACAGACCAAAATACACCCAAGAACAACTGAAACACCCTGCTTTGTCCATACTGAGAAATTATAGCCCCCTGCCCATTTTCACCCCCTTTTTGAATTTTTAAAAATTTCCTTGTTTAATTTTGGCTTTTTTTTTTTTTTCCTGTGGTGGCTTCTGACCACTCCACATTTTGCTAGGGTGCATCTTGCTTGGGTCGTGGTTGATATTTTGGACTCTGCTCATTCACTCAGCCATTCCTCAACAGAATGGCTAGGAGGAGGAACTCTCAACAAAGAAAAGAACCAGAAACAATGTCCTCTGCCACAGAACTAATGGATATGGATAGAAGCAAGATATCAGATATAGAATTCAGGATAGCAATCATAAAGTCAATAGCTAGGCTTGAAAAAAGCATTACTGAAAGTATAGAATCTCTAAGCAGAAATGAGATCTAATCAGGCTGAACTAAAAAATTCTATGAATGAAATCCAGTCTAAACTGGATACCCTAACAGCCAGGGTAAATGAGGCAGGAGAGAGAATTAGTGATCTATAAGATAAACTGATGCAAAGGAAGGAGGTTGGGGAAAACAGAGATAGGATGCTAGTAACATATGAAAAAAAGATTGGAGAGATTAATGATGTCATGAAAAGTTCCAGTGATAAAATTATTGGGATCTCCGAGGGGGTGGAGAGAAAGAGAGGGCTAGAAGGTATATTTGAGCAAATCATAGCTGAGTACTTCCCAAATCTGGGGAAAGGAAACAAGCATTTGAGTCCAAAAGGCAGAGAGGACTCCTCTCAAAATCAATAAAAATAGATCAACCACCTGACATATAATAGTGAAACTTGCAAATTTTACAGCCAAAAAAAAAAAACCAACTATCCTGAGAATAGCCAGGGAGAGGAGGTTCCTTACATATGGAGGGAGGAACATCAGAATAACATCAGACCATCCACAGAAACCTGGCAAGCCAGAAAGGGCTGGCAAGACATATTCAGTGTACTAAATGAAAAGAATATGCAACCAAGAATACTTTACCAACCAAGGCTGTCTTTCAGAATGGATGGAGAAATAAAGAGCTTTCAGGACAGGCAGAAACTGAAGGAATATGAGACCACCAAGGCAGCCCTGCAAGAAATATTAAGGGGGGTTCTGTAAACAAAGAGAGACCCCAAGAGTCACATAGATCAGAAAGAAACAGAAAATCTATAGAAACAGGGACTTTAAAAGCAATACAGTGACACTAAATTCATATCTTTCAATAGTGACTTGATGTAAAGGGGCTGAATGTTCCCATGAGAAGATACAGGGTTGCAGATTGAATAAAAAAATAGGCCCCATCCATATTCTGTCTACAAGAGACCCATTTTGAACCTAAAGGCACCTCCATATTGAAAGTGAGGGGATGGAGAACCATTTACCATGCTAATGAACATCAAAAGAAAGCTGGGGTAAGCAATCCTGATATCAAACAAATTAGATTTTAAACCAAAGATCATAATAAAAGACGTGAGGGACACTATATTATACTTAAAGGGTCTATAAAACAAGAAGATCTAACAATTGTAAATATCTATGCCCCCAACATGGGAGCAGCCATTTATATATAAACCAATTAATAACCAAAATAAAGAAACAAATTGATAATAATACATTAATAGTAGGAGACCTCAAGACTCCACTCACAGCAATGGACAGATCATCTAAGCAGAAGATCAACAAAGAAACAAGAGCTTTGAATGATGCATTGGACCAAATGGACTTCAGAGATATATACAAAACATTCCATCCTAAAACAACAGAATATCCATTCTTCCCGAGTGCACACAGAACTTTCTCCAGAATAGACCACATACTGGTTCATAAATCAGGTTTCAACCAATACCAAAAGATTAAGATTATTTCCTGCATATTTTCAGATCACAATGTTTTGCAACTAGAACTCAACCACAAGAAGAATTTTGAAAGGAACTCAAACACTTGGAAGTTAAAGAGCATCCTAATAAAGAATGATTGGGTCAACAAGGAAATTAAAGAAGAACTTAAACAATTCATTTAAATCAGTGATAATGAAAACACATTAGTCCAAAACCTATGGGATACTGCAAAGGCAGTCCTAAGAGGGAAATGCATAGCTAACCAGAACGCTCTCAAAAAATTAGAAAAATCCCAAATGCACAAGCTAACTTTACACCTAAAGGACCAGGAGAAAGAACAGCAAATAAAGCCTAAGCCAAGCAGGAAAGGAGAAATAATAAAGATTAGGGGCGCCTGGGTGGCTCAGTCGTTAAGCGTCTGCCTTCAGCTCAGGTCATGATCCCAGGGTCCTGGGATCGAGCCCGCATCGGGCTCCCTGCTCCGCGGGAAGCCTGCTTCTCCCTCTGCCACTCCCCCTGCTTGTGTTCCCTCTCTCGCTGTGTCTCTCTCTGTCAAATAAATAAATAAAATTAAAAAAAAAAAAAAGAAAGAATAAAGATTAGAGCAGAAATCAATGAAATAGAAACTAGAAGAACAGTAGAACAGATGAACAAAACCAGAAGCTCGTCCTTTGAAAGAATTGATAAGATCAATAAACCTCTGACCAGACTTATCCAAAAGAAGGGAAATGACCCAAATTAATAAAATCATGCACAAAAGGGGTGAGATCATGATTATCACTAAGAAAATAGAAACAATTATTACAAATTATTACCAGCAACTATATGCCAACAAATTTAGCAAGCTAGATGAAATAGACACATTCCTGGAAACTTATGAACTATCAAGACTGAAACAGGAAGAAATAGACAATGAACAGATCAATAAACACCAATGAAATTAAAGCAGTAATCAAAAACCTCCCAAAACACTAGAGTCCAGGACCAGATGGCTCCCCATGGGAATTCTACCAAACATTTAAGGAAGAAATAATACCTATTCTACTGAAGCTGTTTCAAAAAGTAGAAATAGGAGGAAAACTTCCAAACTTGTTCTTTGAGGCCAGCATTACCCTGATCCCAAAACCAGACAAAGACCCCATCAAAAAGGAGAATTACAACCAATATCCCTGATGAACTTGGGTGCCAAAATACTCACCAAGATACTAGCCAATAGGATCCAACAGTACTTTAAAAAGATTACTCACCACAACCAGGTGGAATTTATTCCTGGGATGCAAGGGTTGTTCAACATTCACAAATCAATCAACGTGATAGAGCAGATCAATAATAATAAAAAAAAAAGACAAGAGCCATATGATCCTCTCAATCAATGCAGAGAAAAAGTTTGACAAAATACAGTATCCTTTCTTGATTAAAACTCTTCAGAGTGTAGGGATAGAGGTGACATACTTCAATATCATAAAAGCCATGTACAGAAAGCCCACAGAGAATATCATTCTCAATGGGGACAAACTGAGAGCTTTTCCCTTAAGTTCAAGAACATGACAGGGATGCCCACTCTCACCATTATTGTTCAACATAGTATTAGAAGTCCTAGCCTCAGCAATCAGAAACAAAAAGAAATAAAAGGCATTCAAATTGGCAAAGAAAAAGTCAATCTCTCTCCTCGCAGATGACATGATACTTTATGTGGAAAACCCAAAAGACTACACCCCCAAGTTACTAGAACTCATTCAGCAACATGGCAGGATACAAAATCAATGCACAACAATCATTTGAATTTCTATACACTAACAATGTAACTGTAGAAAGAGAAATTAAGTAATCAATTCCATTTACAATAGCACCAAAAATCATCAGATACCTAGGAATAAACATAACCAAAGAGGTAAAGGATCTATACACTAGAAATTACATAACACTTATGAAAGAAACTGAGGAAGACACAGATGGGAAAACATTCCATGCTCATGGATTGAAAGAATAAACATCATTAAAATGTCTATGCTGCCCAGGGCAATTTACACTTTCAATGCAATCCCTATCAAAATAGCACTGACATTTTTCACAGAGCTGGAACAAACAATCCTAAAATTTGTATGAAACCAGAAAAGACCTGAATGACTAGGGGAATATTGAAAAAGAAAACCAAAGCTGGGGTCATCATGATGCCTGATTGAAGCTATATTACAAAGCTGTGATCATCAAGACAGCATGGTCCTGGCACAAAAACAGACACACATATCAATGGAACAGAATAGAGACCCCATCAATAGACCCTCAACTCTATGGTCAACTAATCCTCAACAAAGCAGGAAAGAACATCCAATGGAAGAAAGACAGTCCCTTCAGTAAGTGGTGCTGGGAAATCTGGGCAGCCACATGCAGAAGAATGAAACTAGACCATTCTCTAACACCCTACAGAAAGATAAACTCAAAATTCATGGAAGACCTCAATGTGAGACAGGAATCCCTCAAAATTCTAGAGGAAAACATAGGCAGTAACCTCTTCAACATCACCCACAGCAACTTCTTTCAAGTCATGTCTCCAAAGGAAAGGGAAACAAACAAACAAAAATGAACTTTTGGGACCTCATCAAGATAAAAAGCTTTTGTACAGCAAAGGAAACAGTCAACAAGACAAAGAGGCAACCCGTGGATTGGGAGAAGATATTTGCAAATGACATTACAGGTAAAGGGCTGGTATCCAAGATCTATAAAGAACTTCTCAAACTCAACACCCAAAAAACAAATAATCCAGGCAAAAAATGGGCAGAAGACTTGAACAAACACTTCACCAAAGAATACATACAAATGGCTAACAGACACATGAAAAAATGTTCAACGTCACTAGCCATTAGGGAAATACAAATCAAAACCACAATGAGATACCACCTTACACCAGTTAGAATGGCAAAAGTTAACAAGACAGGAAACAACAAGTTTTGGTGAGGATGTGGAGAAAGGGGAACCCTTTTACACTGTTGGTAGGAATGCAAGCTAGTACAGGCACTCTGGATAACATTATGGAGGTGCTTCAAGATGTTAAAAATAGAGCTACCCTACGACCCAGCAATTGCACTACTAGGTATTTACCCCAAAGATACAGATGTAGTGAAAAGAAGGGGTACATGCACCCCAGTGTTCATGGCAACAATGTCCACAATAGCCCAACTATGGAAGGAGCTGAAATGCCCTTCAACAGATGAATGGATAAAGAAGATGTGTTTCATATATACAATGGAATATTCCTCAGCCATCAGAAAGTATGAATACCTACCATTTGCACTGACATGGATGGAACTGGAGGGGCTTATGCTAAGTGAAATAAGTCAAGCAGAGAAAGACAATTATCATATGGTTTTACTCACATGCAGAACATAAGGAATAGCCTGGAGGATCATAGGGGAAGAGAGGGAAAACTGAATGGGAAGAAATCAGAGGGGGAGACAAACCATGAAAGACTATGGACTCCAGGAAAGAAACTGAGGGTTACAGAAGGGAAGGGGGTGGGTGGTTTGGGCAGCCAGGTGATGGGTATTAATTAGGGTACGTGTTGTGATGAGCACTTGGTGTTATATGCAAGTAATGAATCCCCTTGAACACTACATAAAAAACTAATGATATACTGTATGTTAGCTAACTGAACATAATAATTAAAATAAATAAATAAAATAAAGCAAAATGGCCCACTGAAATTGATGTGTAAAATTAACCAGCACAGATATCTCTGATTCAGAAAGTGAAAATGAAATCGCGACAGTCCAGAGCCTTTGGAATGCAGCAAAAGTGGTCCTAGGAGATAATTATATAGCAAGAAAAGTCTTAAATACAAAACCTAATCTTAAATCTAAAGGAGCTAGAAAAGGAACAAAAAATAAAGCCTAAAGGCAGCAGAAGGGAAATAATAAAGATCAGAGCAGAAATAAATGATATAGAAAGAAGAAAAGAAAAAACAGTAGAACAAATCAGTGAAACTAGGAGCAGGTTCTTTGAAAGAATTAATAAAATTGATAAGCCCCAGCCAGACTTATCAAATAAAAAAGAAAAAGGACCCAAATAAATAAAATCACGAATGAGAGGAGAGATCACAACTTACTCCATGGAAATACAAACAATTATAAAAGAATAGTATGAAAACTTGCATGCCAACAAATTGGGCAACTTAGAATAAATGGATAAATTATTAGAAACATATAAACTACCAAAACTGAAATAGGAAGAAATAGAAAATTTGAACAGTCTGATAACCAGCAAAGAAATTAAATCAGAAATAAAAAATCTCCCAAGAAACAAAAGCCCAGGGCCAGACAGCTTCCAAGGGAAATATTACCAACATTTAAAGGACATTTAATATCTATTTTTCTCAAATTGTTTGAAAAATAGAAATGAAAGGAAAACTTCCAAATTTATTCTACAAAGCCAACATTATCTTGATACCAAAACCAGAAAAAGACCCCACTAAGAAGAATAATTACAGGCCAATATCCCTGATGAACATGGATGCAAAAATTCTCAACAAGATACTAGCAAATCAAATCAAAAGAATCAGAAAAATCATTCTCCACAATTAAGTGGTATTTATTCCTGGGCTGCAACGGTGGTTCAATATTAACAAATTAATTAACGTGATACATCACATTAATAAAAGAAAGGATAGGAACCATATGATCTTCTCAATGGATGCAGAAAAACGTTTGAGAAAGTACAGCATCCATTCTTGTTAAAAACCCTCAACAAAGTAGGGATAGAGGGAATATACCTCAACATCATAAAGGCCATATGAAAGACCCATAGCTAATATCATTTTCAATGGGGAAAATCTAAGAGCTTTTCCCCTACATTCAGGAACAAGACAGGGATGTCCACTCTCTCCACTGTTATTTAACATAATAGTGGAAGTTCTAGCCTCAGTAATCAGACAGAAAAAAAGAAATAGCAGGTGTCCAAATCAGCAAGGAAGAAGTCAAACTTTCACTCTTCACAGGTGACATGATACTCTATGTAGAAATCCCAAAAGACTCCACCAAAAATTTGCTAGAACTGATACATGAATTCAGCAAAGTCACAGGATACAAAAATCAATGTACAGAAATCTGCTGCATTTCTATACACCAATAATGAAGCAGCAGAAAGAGAAATCAAGGAATTGATCCCATTTACAATTGCACCAAAAACCAAAAGATACCTAGGAATAAACTTAACCAAAGAGGTAATATATCTGTACTCTGAAAACTATAGAACACTGACAAAAGCAATTAAAGATGACACAAAGAAATGGAAAAATGTTCCATACTTATGGATAGGAAGAACAAATATTGTTAAAATGTCCATACTACCCAAAGCAATCTATACATTTAATGCAATCCCTATCAAAATTCCACCAGCATTTTTCACAGAGCTGGAACAAAGAATCCTAAAATTTGTATGGAACCACAAAAGACCTCAAATAGTCAAAGAAATTAAAAAAGAAAAGCAAAGCTGAAGGCATCACAATTCCAGAGTTCAAGTCATATTATTACAAAGCTGTAGTGATCAAGACAGTATGATATTAGCCCAAAAACAGACATATAGATCAATGGACTGGAATAGAAAACCCAGAAATGGACCCACAACTATATGGTCAACTAACCTTTGACAAAGCAGGAAAAATCATCCAATAGTAAAAAGACAGAAATATGGTGTTGGGAAAACTGGACAGCAGTATGCAGAAGAATGAAACTGGTCCACTTTCTTTCACCATACACAAGAATAAATTCAAAATGGATGAAAGACCTAAATGTGAAAAAGAAACCATCAAAATCCTAGAGGAGAACACAGGCAGCAACCTCTTTGACATTGGCTGCAGCAACTTCTTACTAGACACATCTCTGGAGGCAAGGGAAACCAAAGCAAAAATTAATTATTGGGGCCTCATCAAGATAAAATGCTTCTGCTCAGAGAAGGAAACAATCAAACTAAAAGGCAACGTACAGAATAAGAGAAGATATTTGCAAATGACATATCTGATAAAGGGTTAGCCTCCAAAATCTATAAGGAACTTATCAAACTCAACATCCAAAAATCAAATAATCCAGTTAATAAATGGGCAGATATCTCCCTCTGTCCCCACCCACTTTTTCTCTGAAATAAATAAAATCTTTAAAAAAATGGGCAGAAGACATGAATAGACATTGTCCCAAAGAAGTTATACAGATGGCTAATAGACACATGAAAAGATGCTCAACAAACATCACTCTTCGTCAGGGAAATACAAATCTAAACTCCAATAAGATATCATCTCACGCCTGTCAGAATGGCTAAAATTAACAACACTGTTGGTGAGGATGCAGAGAAAGGGGGACCCTCTTACATTGTTGGTGGGAATACAAACTGGTGCAGCCACTCTGGAAAATAGTATGGACCTTCCTCAAAAAGTTAAAAATGCAACTACCCTATGACCCAGCAATTGCACAACTAGGTATTTACCCAAAGTGTACAAAAATACTGATTCAAAGGGGCACCTGCACCCCGATGTTTGTAGCAGCATTATCAACAATAGCCAAACTATGGAAGAGCCCAATGGTCGATTGACTGATGAATACATAAAGAATATATATGTATATGTATTATACTCGGTTGTCAAAAATAATGAAATCTTGCCATTTGCAATGGCATGGTTGGAGCTAGAGTGTATTACGCTAAGTGAAATAAGTCAGTCAGAGAAAGACAAATACCATATGATTTTACTCATATGTGGAACTTAAGAAACAGATGAACAAAGGGAAAGGAGAAAAAGAGAGGGAGGCAAACCATAAGAGACTTAACTATAGAGAACAGACGGAGGGTTGCTGGAGGGGAGGTTGATAGGGGGATGGGTTAAATAGGTCATGGGTATTAAGGAAGGCACTTGTGATAGCACTGGGTATTATATGTAAGTGATGAATCACCAAATTGTACTCCTGAAACCAATATTACACCATATGTTAACTAACTAGAATTTAAATAAAAATTTGAAAAAAAAAATAAAGGGGGAGCAACTAAAATGCTGTTGTAATTTTCCAAGTTAGGATTAAATTAAGTCCGCAAGTTAAACATGGTGTCAGTGACAGTGGAAGTAAAGAGTGACTAAATGATACATTTCTGGTGCAAAATTAAAAAGCATTGTGACCTATTATATAGAAATTATATACAGAGGGTAGTGAGAGGGAGTTAAGATTAAAGACTGAGTAGAAGATGAGTCAATTGACTTAAGAAGTGAAGAAACAGTTTTGAATAGATTTGTAATGCTTCTATAAACCAAATTTGTAAGTGAAGAAAAGGTCTGTGTTGGAGATAAACTGAAATCATCAAAATATAACTTTTATTGAAGTCTTTGCTCTTGAATGAGTTTACCAATGGAGAGTGTGAAAAAATAAGAGAACTAAGAACTAAGATCTATATCATATAGAATATAAGCTTTTAAGGTTGACAAAAAAGGAGAAAAGTCTAGAAGGCTAAGGAAAGTTTATTTGAGAGGAAAGAGGAGAACCAACAGAAGTGTTGTAAAGTGTCAGTGAATCTGAGGGTGAAGAATACAAAAGATTTGTTATTGAGGATAGTTAAGTAATTAAGACTAGAGAGAAATCCAAGATGACTTACAATTTATGAAACTACTCCTAAACTAATATTGCTCTGTATGTTAACTAACTAGAATTTAAATTAAAAAAATTGAAGAAGAATAAAAAAAGAAACTGATAGAATAAAATAATTCTGGTGTCACCAGCCACTACAAAAATAGTAAAAAGGAGAAAAATATGTTGAGTTTTGGCTTAGTTTGTGATGTTTTACATAAAGAGAATTGAAGTGGCATTCAAACAATATAGTCTGATTGGCAGTGATAGATAGAGAGTGAACAAAAAGAGATCCTTATTATTCAAAGAGCTCTGGGAATGGGTGCTTTTGTTAATAGGATTAAATAATGAGCCTTTGTTACATCTGATTTAAGCTTATGGACATAGCCATAGATGGTAATTAGGCTGCGTGTGAATAGCCTCTATTACTATGCTTTGACACTTCTGATTCAGCTCATGGAAAAATCTCAGAAGTGTAGAAATATAAAAATGAAAGTAATAAGTATGTGAAGGTGTGTGTGTGTTCTAAATAAACATGGATTTATAGCTGAATATATAATTATTGCTGTGCATATACTGAATACTGCATAATAAATATATGCACATCTAGTTGCATGTATGTTGAATTTTAAAATATTTGAAATAATCATTTGCAATTATTTAAGATTTTGAGGATATTTTCTTCAAACTGGTTTGTCTGCCTACAGGTACTTTTGATCCTAAAGGTAAGTACAGAGAATTGTGCTAAAGAGACCCATAGTTCTTCGGTTGGAGATGTAAGGATATTTGCAGATAACCTGTCCAATACCTGCAGTGTTCATGAACACTTTGTAAAGTTTTATTTCATACCTTATATCAGAAACCAACTAAACTTTACTAATATATCTATCTGGTTTCCTTTTTTGTTACCCAAAATACTTAGAGGTCTTTACAGCTACTTTGGGAATCAGAAAATTCTCTTCCAAAATAACATATTTTACATGTCTGGCTTCCCATGTATTCCTATGAACCTTACAGAATGTGAAAAGAAAAACTAAGACCCTTTTAGTGTGTGTGTGTGTGTGTGTGTTTGTGTGTGTGTGTGTGTGTGTGTGTATCTGTGTGTTGGGGGACGAAGTAGAATGTAGAAGAACCTTTCTTATCAAAATAATATCTAAACAATATCCAATTTGAGTTTCATCTCCTGACTGCTCCAGCCTTCAAACTGGAACCCTTAGGGATCTCCTATAGCATATATTGACTGAATAATATAAGTTGATATTCAATTATATTGTCTGGGGTTAATGATTTGTCCCACATGTATTTATTTTGTCTTCACAATAAAGATCATATCTTAATTTAAAAGAACATGTCATTAACTGTTTCATCTCCTCTATAAACATACCCATTTTACTGAATATCTTAAGTGATATATTAATTTGTCAACAAGTAAATATGATTCAATTATTTTCTTCCTCTTTTTAGGCTTTTTATCACTATAAATAATTTACTAAATTTTCTATATCTTATTTTTTGATAAAGAAAATTTTTCTATATAATTTTTGCTACATTATAATTTTCCTAACCTTTCAGACCAAACTTGAGAACTCAGATATTATTGTGACATTGACTCAAATAAGTCCTACTTATTCAATATCTAGAACTTTTAATTTTTTTAGTAACAGTAAAAGCTGCTCAAATCTTTGTGGGAGTTTAACTTATTGAGCCATTCCTTCCATTCAAAGTAGATTTTTATAACTTTACATGTATGTATTAAATTCCACCTGATGATATTTTCCCATAATTTCTGCACTTTTCACTCAATGTACATTGCCCTAGCACTCGAAAATGTAATCCATTTTTAAGGTAAACTATTAACAAAATTACCAAGGACTGGGTATCAGGTTAGTTATGTCCATCAAAGCTTTTGAAAGCACAGCTCAGTTTTTCCAACAGAAGAAATTAAGACATTTTTTTAAAGATTTTATTTATTTATTTGAGAGAGAGAATGAGAGAGAGAGAGAGAGCCCAAGAAGGGGGAGGGTCAGAGGGAGAAGCAGATTCTCTGCTAAGCAGGGAGCCCGATGTGGGACTCGATCCCGGGACTCCCGGATCATGACCTGAGCCGAAGGCAGTCGCTCAACCAACTGAGCCACCCAGGCGCCCGAAATTAAGACATTTAAATATTCTCATTAGTATAGTAAATCAGTAAGCTAATAGAAGTTTGCACCAAAACCTAGTAGTAATCTCAGTGGATTTGTTTAGAGTCTACCACATTTCAGAAGAGAAGACTATTCTGAGGCATAAATGAAGGTAAAAAAAAAAAAAAAAAGATTTGTAATGTACTCTCTCCTTCCTTGATATCTCCAAAGAGTTGATTTAGCTTCATGAAATAAGTATAGGATGAATGTAGTATTTCGATAATATTATGCTTATATAGTCAATGCATAGTTACTTGGAAACTATGGCATTTATTTTTGCTAAAAAATCAGCATCATGTCCACTTTAATCTTCAAATGATCACAATGGTAGGTCAAAATAATATATTTTCTACTTAATTTCTTATATATTTGCCATTAATATTAAAATATAAGAGGGGTACAGGAAAGGTCTTGAAGTTATTTTTTCCAAATTTTTCTCCCATCAATATTTCCCAAATCTATATGTAGGACTTTGCTTTCCAAAAACCTAAAAATAAAAATATGTTGAGTTTGTAAATTTGGTGTTTAATATGTAAAACTAATGAAATGGCCTAAAAATGAACATTCTTTGAGAGAGAGAGAGAGAGAGGAGAGAGAGAGAGAGTGTGTGTGTGTGTGTGTGTGTGTGTGTGTGCATAAGTGGGGGGAGGGGAAGAGGGAGAGGGAGAGAGAGAATTTTGTGTAGACTCCCCACTGAGTGTGGAGCCTGATGCAGGGCTCAATCCCAGGACCCTGAGACCATGACCTGAACTGAAATCCAGAGTCAGATACATAACTGTCTGAGCCACACAAGCACTCCTGTATTGTGTTCTTTAAAGAAAATATTTGGTGAGGATGTGGAGAAAGGAGAACACTCTTGCACTGTTGGTGGGAATGTAAAGTGGTGCAGCCACTCTGGAAAACAGTATGGAGGTTCCTTCCTCACGAAGTTAAAAATACATTTACCCTATGATACAGC
Source organism: Phoca vitulina (assembly GCF_004348235.1). Taxonomy (NCBI): domain Eukaryota; kingdom Metazoa; phylum Chordata; class Mammalia; order Carnivora; family Phocidae; genus Phoca; species Phoca vitulina. The sequence continues at coordinate 2,365,128 of NW_022589760.1, forward strand.
AACAACATTACTAGGTATTTACCCAAAGAATACAAAAATATTAATTCAAAGGGATACATACACCCTGATATTTATAGCAGCATTATCTACAATAGCCAAATTATGGAAACAGTCCAAGTGTCCCTTGACTAATGAATGGATAAAGAAGAGGTGGTGTGTGTATGTGTATATATATATACAGCCATTAAAAAAAGAATGAAGTCTTGCAATCTGCAGTGACATGGTTGGAGCCAGAGAGTATTACGCTAAGCAAAATCAATCAGAAAGACAAATACCATATGATTTCACTCATATGTGGAATTTAAGAAACAAAACAAGTGAGCAAAGGGAAAAGAGAGAGAGGCAAACCAAGAAACAGACTCTTGATTATAGAGAAGACACTGATAATTACCAGAGGGGAGGTGGGTAGGGGAGATGGGTTAAATCGGTGATGGGTATTAAGGAGTGCACTTGTGATGAGCCCTGAGTGTTGTATCTAAGTCTTGAATCACTAACTTCTGCACCTGAAACAAATATTACACTGTAGGTTAACTAACTGGAATTTATATAAAAACATAAACAAATAAAATAAAATAGAGAAAAAAATTAAACCAGTTTAAGACTTGTAATAATCCACACTTTACTGTACTTAAACTGGAGATGGCCTCACCTATTATACCTTTGGCAGAAGAGTTTATAAGCATAACAGTACTTAAAGTCAGGTTTAACACACTGAGCTTTAGTACTTAGCATAGTGCCTGGCATACAGTGGTCCATCAGTAAATATTTATTGCATAAATGAAAATCAAAGCTCATATAAAGAGGACATTTTTATAATTATAATTTTATAAAATAATTAATATAAAAATATAAATTTAACCCAGATAGTTGATGGATTCCTATATACTTAATGTTGTAATGTTTAGGAGTTAGAGAAGATCTTAGAAATATTTTGTGTGTGTGTGTGTGTACTTATAAGTTTTGTATTTATTGGGAGTATTTTATACACCATGCAAAACAAATGGCTTTTTTATACCTAAGTCGGGAAAGAGTAGTCCCTTTCCTTTTAATAAAGTGTCTTCAGTAAGTAGAGCTTTGATTGATTTCATTTTTTTGTCTTTCTGCTGTATTAGTATATTTTCCCTAAAAGATTTTCTTTATTTTTGTTTTAAATAAGGGACACAGATTGTGAGTACCCAGGTAGGTACTACTCTACAAAACGTTACTGTGTCACGGCCTGTGATAAGCTAGTTTTGTAGCAATTTGATTAAGCAATTTAATGTGTATTGAATCTATAATATTAAAAATATAGGCATGTCTTTTGTGTATTTTTTATTATTTCTCTTCCATTTTCCTAGCTATTTTTATTATATTTTATAGAACTTTGGTCTGGAACAAATCGGAGATTTGGAAAATTAACTGCTCTTCCCCACAGATAGTTTAAGAAGCATTGGTTTAGATGATGTTTACAAAAAACTTTAGCTGTATGCATATTTTTAAGCCAGATTTTCTGAAAAAAATTCCCATGTCCTTTGCTCTCCTTGAGATGCATACTCGAAGACACAAAATTTTCCAAATAAATTTTTTCTGAGCATGTTAAAATTTATTAATGGGTCCTCACTTTTGATAAGAGCTAATGTTTAATAGGTTCTCATGATGCTGCTCTTTTAAAGTTTTATTTAACATGAGGTCTCATTAAATTCTAAACATTGCATCATGGCAGAAATATTTTAAGGTAATTATAATTTGTAATTGCAGAAAAACAATCTAAATTCACTATCAATCTGTTTAAAAGTGACAAATTCTCAAAGTAGTTGACAGTCATGTTAACTCTGTAATATTTCAGTACAAGTGATTTTCCCTCATTTGTACGAACTCATTTTTTCAAAACTACTAAAAGTAATTTTCATTTTCCACCTTGTATTTTTCATATTAAATTACCAGAATGCCTTACTTTAATCTCTTTATTCTTTATTACTATTTTATAGCTGATCCATTATTGTTTTTTCTTATATCAAGTTTTCCCATGTGTCCTTTTTGTAGTTTGGCAGAAGTAAGATTTTATTGGATGTATTTATGTGCCCCCCCATATTTTCAATAAACAGGCACACTAAAGCCATTGGGAAACTTGTTCTGTTTTGGAAACTGAGCATATAAATCATTTGTTGCCATTTTAATTGTGTTCACTTTAAAGTATGAATGACAGTTTGCTCTTGAGCCTGGTCTTAAAATAAAAATAGTCCTCAGTTAGGTAGTAGCTCTTGACCAACGATCTCAAATTATAATAGAGAGCTAAACGTTCAATGTCCAACACTGATGTAATGGATAAGATTTATTATGAACATATGTACACTATTACTCAATGGCAGAGATGCCAAGACGATTGGGGGGGGGGGTCTTTATTTCCAGGATAAGCACCAACCATTGGTCACTTCAGGGATTCAGTTTAAGCTTTAAAACATAAACCCAGACTGTGATTTAAAATCATTTCATGATTTTGGGGCACCTGGGTGGTTCAGTCGGTTAAGTGTCTGCTTTCAGCTTAGGTCATAATCTCAGGGTCCTGGGATCAAGCTCTGTGTCAGGTTCCCTGCTCAGTGGGGAATCTGCTTCTCCCTCTCCTTCTGCCCCCTCACACTCATGTTCTCTCTCTCAAATAAATAAAATCTCTTAAAAAATAAAACATAAAATTATTTCATGATTTAGAGAATTAAAATTTAGCAGGCATTTATTGAGTGCTGGTTATATTGTAGTTGTACTAAACACAGTAGGATGAAGGGAAATTTGAATTTAAAAAGTTACTTTTTACACTCAGTACTTGGCACAAACAACCCATAGTATGAGAAAACTTGATCATATGTCTTTATTTGAAAACTAGCAAATTGCTGTGCTGAGCACATTTTAAAGCCTCTACTCAAAGATTAAATATAGTTAAATATAGAGAAATAAACTCTGAAGAAGCTAAAGATTACATATTGTTCCTGGACTTTCTTCTTTTTATGTTTTTATTTAAATTCCATTTAGTTAAAATATAGTGTAATATTAGTTTCAGGAGTAGAATTTAATGATGCATCACTTACATATAACATCCAGTGCTCATCACAAGAAGTGCCTTACATAATACCCATCACCCATTTAACCCATTCCCCTGCTAACCTCCTCTCCAGCAACACTCAGTTTGTTCTCTATAGTTAAGAGTCTATTCTATAGTTTGTCTCTCTCCTCCCCCCCATATTCATCTGTTTTGTTTCTTAAATTCCACATATGAGTGAAATCATATGGTATTTGTCTTTCTCTGACTAATTTCACTTAGCATAACATAATCTAGCTTCATCCACATCTTTTCAAATGGCAAGATTCCATTCTTTTTAATGGCTGACTAATATATATCACACCTCTTTATCCATTCACCTGTCAATGGACATTTGGACTCTATCCATAACTTGGTTATAATTGATAATGCTACTATAAAATTCTGGATGCATGTATCACTTCCAATTAGTATTTTTGTAACCTTTAGGTAAATACCTAGTAGTGCAATTGCTGGATGGAAGGGTAGTTGTATTTTTAACTTCTTGAGGAACCGCCATATTATTTTCCAGAGTGTTTGCACCAGTTTGCATTCCCACCAACAGTGTAAGACAGTTCCCCTTTCTCTGCATCCTTCCAAAATCTGTTATTTCCTGTGTTGTTAATTTTTGTGATTCTTACAGGTGTGAGGTGGTATCTAATTGTAGTTTTCATATGTATTTCCCTGATGATGAGGGATGTTGAACATCTTTGTATGTTTCTGTTAGCCATCTCTATGTCTTCTTTGGAAAAATGTCTATTCATGTTTCTGCCCATTTCTTTCTTTCTTTTTTTTTTTTTAATTTTATTATGTTATGTTAGTCACCATACAGTACATCATTAGTTTTTGATGTAGTGTTCCATGACTCATTGTTTAGGTATAGCACCCATTTCTTAACTTGATTATTTTTGGGGGAGTGTTGAGTTTAATAAGTTCTTTTTACAATTTAGATACTAATCCTTTATCAGACATGTCATTTGCAAATATCTTCTCCCATTCTGAAGGTTGCCTTTTAGTTTGGTTCATTGTTTCCTTTGCTGTGCAGAAGCTTTTATCATGATGAAGTCCAAATAGTTCATTTTTGCTTTTGATTCCCTTATCTCCAGAGATGTGTCGAGTAAAAAGCTGGAGCAGGCAATGTGAAAGAGGTTGCTGCCTGTGTTCTTCTCCAGGATTTTGATGGTTTCCTTTCTCACATTTAGGTCTTTCATCCATTTTGAATTTCTTTTTCTGTATTGTGTAAGAAAGTGGTCCAGTTTCATTCTTTTGCATGTGGCTGTTGAATTTTCCCAACACCATTTGTTGAAGATACTTTTTTCTTTTTTCTTTTTTTTTTTAAGATTTTATTTATTTATTTGACAGAGAGAGCCCAAATAGGCAGAGCGGCAGGCAGAGGGAGAGGGAGAAGCAGGCTCTCTGCTGAGTAGGAAGCCTGATGCGGGGCTCAATCCCAGGACCCCGGGATCATGACCCGAGCTGAAGGCAGCCGCTTAACCGACTGAGCCACCCAGGCACCCCTAAGATATTATCTTTTTTCCATTGGATATTCTTTCCTGTCTTGTCAAAGATTTGTTGACCATTTAGTTGTGGGTCCATTTCTGGGTTTTCTTTTCTGTTCCATTGATTTTTGTGTCTGTTTTTGTGACAGACACATAGATGTCTGTTCCATTGATCTCTCTATTCTGTTCCATTGATCTATGTGTCTGTTTTGTGTAGTCTTGATGACTACAGCTTTGTAATATAGTTTGAAGTCTGGAATTGTGATGCCTTCAGCTTTGCTTTTCTTTTTCAACATAATTTTGGCTATTTGGGATATTTTGTGGTTCCATACAAATTTTAGGATTGTTTGTTCTAACTCTCTGAAAAATGCTGGTGGAATTTTGATAGGGATTGCATTAAATATGTAGATTGCTTTGGGAAGTATAGACATTTTAACAATATTTGTTTTTCCAATCCATGAGCATGGAATATCTTTCCATTTCTTTGTGTCATCTTCAATTTCTTTCATAAGTGTTCTATAATTTTCAGTGTACAGTTCTTTTACCTCTTCAGTTAGGTTTATTCCTACATATCTTATGGTTTTTGGTGCAATTGTAAATGGGATCAATTGCTTGATTTCTCTTTCTGCTGCTTTATTATTGGTGTATAGAAATGCAACAGATTTCTGTGTGTTGATTTTCTATCCTGTGACTTTACTGAATTCATGTTCTGTTCTAGCAAATTTTTGGTAGAGTCCCTTGGGTTTTCTACCTAGAGCATTATGTCCTCTGTGAAGAGTGAAAGTTTGACTACTTCCTTGCCGGTTTGGATGCCTGTTATTTCTTTTTGTTATCAGATTACTAAGGCTAGGATTTCCAGTACTATGTTAAATAACAGTGGTAAAGTGGACATCCCTGTCTTGTTCCTGACCATAGAGGAAAAGCTCTCAATTTTCCCCTGTTGTGAATAATATTAGCTGTGGGTCTTTCATATATGGCCTTAATGATATTGAGGTATCCCTACTTTGTTGAGGGGGTTTTTCAAGAATGGATGCTGTATTTTGTCAAAAGGATTTTCTACGTCCATTAAGAGGATCATATGGTTCCTATCCTTTCTTTTATAATATGGTGTTTTATACTGATTGATTTGAGAATATTGAACAACTCTAACTGCCCAGGAATAAATACCACTTGATCATGATAAATAATTCATTTCAGGTACTGTTGGATTCGATTTGCTAGTATCTTTTTGAGAATTTTTGCATCCATGTTCATCAAAGATATTGGCCTATAATTCTTTTTTTTAGTGGAGTCTCTGTCTGGTTTGGGAATCAAGGTAAAGCTGGCCTTGTAGAAAGAGTTTGGAAGTTTTCCTTCCATTTCTATTTTTTGGAACAGTTTGCAAATAATAAGTATTAACTCTTCTTTAAATGTTTTGTAGAATTCCCCTGGGAAGCCACCTGGCCTTTGATTTCTGTTTCTTGGGAAATTTTTGATTACTGATTCAATTTCATTGCTGGTTATCAGTCTGTTCAAGTGCTCTCTTTCTTCCTGTTTCAGTTTTGGTAGTTTATGTGTTTCTAGGACTTGATTCGTTTCTCTCAGATTGCCCAATTTGTTGGCACATAATTTTTTGTAATATTCTCTTATGATTGTTAGTATTTCTGTGGTGTTGTTTGTGAACACCCATTTCTCATTTGTGATGTGATTTTATTTATTTGGATCCTTTCTCTTCTCTCTCTCTTTTTTTAAGATTTTATTTATTATTTATTTATTTATTTATTATTAATTAATTTATTTATTTGTCAGAGAGAGATAGAGAGCATAAGCAGGGGAAGGGGCAAGCAGAAGGAGAAGCACGCTCCCCACTGAGCAAAGATTCCAATGCGGAACTTGATCCCAGAACCCTGGGATCATGACCTGAGCCGAATGCAGACACTTAACCGACTGACCCACTCAGGCATCCCTCTCTTTTCTTTTTGATAAGTCGGCTAGGGGTTTATCAATTTCTTTAATTTTTTTCAAAGAACCAGCTCCCGGTCTCTGATCTGTTCTACTGTGTGTGTGTGTGTGTGTGTGTGTGTGTGTGTGTGTGTGTGTTTTAATTTCTGTATCATTTATTTCTGCTCTAATCTTTATTATTTTTCTTCTTCTGTTGGCTTTAGGCTTCATTTGTTGTTATTTTTCTAGCTCTTTGGGCATAAGTTTAGGTTTTGTATCTGAGTCTTTTCTTATATCTGGAGGTTGGCCTCTATTGCTATATACTTACTTCTTATGACTGTTTTTGCTGCATCCCACAGGATTTGGACCATCATGTTTTCTGTTTCATTTGTTTCCATGTATTTTTTATTTCTTCCTTAATTTCCTGGATCACCCATTCATTCTTTAGTACAATTTTCTTTAACCTCCATGTATTTTTTATCTTTCCAAATATTTTCTTGTGGGTGACTTCAAGGTTCCTAGCTTTATGATCTGAAAATATGCATGATACAATCTCAATCTTTTTGTGGTTTGAAGCCTATTTTGTAACCCAGTATGTGATCTGTTCTGGAGAATGTTCCATGTGCCCTCAAAAACAATGTGCATTCTGCTACTTTAGGATGAATTATTCTGAATATATCTGTTAAGCCATCTGGTCAAGTGTGTCTTTCAAAACCATTGTTTCCTTGTTGATTTTCTGCTTAGAAATTCTCTCTATTGCTGCAAATAGAGTGTTAAAGTCCCTTGCCATTATTGTATTACTATCCATGAGTTTCTTTATGTTTGTTATTAATTGGTTTATATCTTTGGGTGGTCCCATGTTGTGGGCATAGCACTTACAATTGTTAGATCTTCTTGTTGGATAGACCCCTTTTTATGATATAATGCTATTCTTCATCTTTTGTTATAGTCTTTGGTTTAAAATCTAGCTTGTCTTATATAAGCATGGGTACCCCAGCCTTCTTTTGACATCCATTAACATGATATATGGTTCTCCATTCCCTCACTTTCAATCTGCTGGTGTCTAAAATGAGCCTCTTGTAGGCAGCATATAGATGGGTCTTCTTCTTCTTTTTTTTTTTAATCGACTCTCTCTATAACTTTTGATTGGGGAACTTAGTGCATTTACATTCAGAGTGACCAGTAATAGGTATGAATTTAGTGCCACTGTATTACCTGTAAAGTCATTGTTTCTGGAGATTTTCTCTGTTCCTTTCTAGTCTTTGTCTCTTTTGGTGTTTCTTTCCCACTCAAAGAGTTCCCCTTAAAATTTCTTACAGGCTGGTTTAGTGTTCTTTTAGTTTTTGTCTGGGAAACTCTTTATCTCTCCTCCTATTCTGAAAGACAACCTTGCTGGATAAAATAGTCTTGGCTGCATATTTTTCCCATTCATCATGTTGCATATATCATGACACTGTCTTCTGTCCTACTAAGTTTCTGTGGATAGGTCTGCTGCTAACCTTATCTGTCTTGCCTTGTAAGTTAGGAATTTCTTTTCTCTTGCTGCTTTAAGGATATTTTCCTTTTCTGTATATTTTGCAAATCTTACTATATTGTTGACCTGCTTTTGTTGATTTTAATGGGAGTTCTCTGTGTCTCCTGGATTTGGATGTCTGTTTCCTTCCCCAGATTAAGGAAATTTTCAGCTATAATTTGCTCAAATAATATGACTTTTGCCCTTTTTTCCCTCTTTTCTTCCTCTGGGAGTCCTATGATACCAATGTTAATATGCTTTATGGAGTTGCTGAGTTCCCTAAGTCTGCAATCATGATCCAATACTTTTCTTCCCCTCTTCATTTTAGCTTCATTATTTTCCATAATTTTATCTTTTATATCACCTATTTGTTCCTCTTCTTCTTCCATCCTTTGGTCATTACATCCAGTTGGCTTCACATCTCGGTTATAGCATTTTTTATTTTAGCCTGGCTAGGTTTTAGGTCTCTTATCTCTGTGGTAGGGGACACCTTAGTGTTTTCTATGCTTTTCTCAAGCCCAGCAAGTATCTTTATGATTGTTGTTTTAAATTCTGGTTCAGGCATATTACTTATATCTGTTTCGATTAGATCCCTGGCTTTTCTTGTTCTTTCTTTTGGGATGAATTCCTCCATGTTGGCATTTTGTCTTGGTATCTGTCTTCTTCCATGTGTTAGGAAAGCCTGTTATGTTTCCTGGTCCTGAGAGTAATGGCTTTATGAAGAAGAGGTCATATACTGTCCAGGTCCTGGCGCTTCAGGCAATGTTTCTGGTGTATGCTGTGTACTCTGCTATTTTGTTTTGGCTGCTCTTTCCCTCAGGTCAGTGCTCTGCAAAGTTTCTCTTGCCTGACATGGGGAATATTTGGACCTTATCCAAAGTATGCTAGGTGTGCTCTGTTCTGCTTGTTTACAGAGATCTGATACTATTTCCACTACAGCTGAATCGTGGAGCTCTCTATGGTCAGTATACTTGGCGGGTACAAAGGGTTTGTGCTGGTCTTCTGGGGTAGGGACTTGTTGCTCTGGTTCTCAGCCACACTTGCCCTAGTAAAGAAGCACTTGCAGAGCACAGGGGGTGGGGCTTGGTGTAAGTGGTGTATGTCACCACTGTTGGCACTGTCCTGCTTACTGAAGTTAGTTTATGCCAAAGGGTGGAGGAGGTAAACATCCCAGACATCTCCCTCCTATCTGGAGAGGGGAGTTCATGCCCTCTGTTGTCCAGGAAGTTCTCACAGAAGAGTAATCTCCCCTTCTGTGTCCCAGGCATCTCTCAGTTCCCTGCCTTCACCTTATCTGTGTCCAGGCCATCTGCCCACCTGGCAGTGCAGTGCTCCTGTGTTTTATCCCAGGCAGGCCAGCTGAGTTTTAAAACTCCATATTTTAGGGACCTGGTATGGTACAGACTTGAGCTGGTCCTCTGGGAGAGGGTCACGCCATGCTGGGGCTAGTGCAGGTGTGTTCCAGAAGGGCAGTTATATCAATGCAGAGGAGCTTGGAATTTGGAGTAAAGTATAACAAAAAGCCAATGTTCAGGTTAGCTGCCCTCCTATGCTAAGGTGCAAGGGAGTATAATGGCACCTGTTGACCCTCTGTTCATGGAATGTTAATGCTACCTTTTCCAGATATTCCTGGGTTTCTCTTCTCCTTCTCCACTGCAGTGCCTGCCAGACTCAACATCAGCCATGGCATAGGCCTCATGATAATCTATGCCTTTGGGGAAGTGTTTTCCTTGTGTGATCTCCTGTGTGCTCTTCTCTCTCTCCCATAGTGTGAAGTGAAATAAAATGCTAAGAAAGTTGTTATTAATACCAGGAAACTATATATGGAAAAAATACGAGGGGTTAAATATTGGTCCTTATGGGATTGTGATGTATCAAATGGCATTTTAAAAGTAATATTTGAAGAAAAGATGGAAATTAAGTCTGATTGATAAGAAACTTACAGAACTATGATAATAGATTAGGGCAATTTGACAAACTGTTGAAGATAGAAATTAGATAAGCATTTGTTTTAGTCACTAAGGGTGTGATAAAATTAAGTGCAATCTAAAATCTACTTTTTTTAGTAAGTCTCTATTTGGTATTTTATGTTTTCATAATGATTATTTTAAAATTTTCATTTAAAATATATTATGTTTCATTATAAATATAATAACACATATAAAAGTATTTAATAAAGTATTTAATAAACTAGTCTTATAAAAATTCTTGACATTATATTAAATTTTATAAATTTATGAAAGGCATTTTATTGGAGAGGGAATTCTGTGAAGTGAAAGATAAATTATGAGAGATAAAGTGGGTGGACACTTTGATTTGTAACCACCAGTACTGATTTCTGTACACTAGTAAGATGAGAGACATGATTATGAAATCCATAAAATGGTAAAGATGTTATTTTGTTAAATGGCTATATATTATAAAATATTTTATTGAACAAGGATCTCAGGCTTAAATCACATTAAACACTCAATTTGGTTGATCATTATCTATTGTGAATTTATGGAATTACACAATATATACCTTATAACAGGAAAATAATTTTTTTTTCATATTTCAGCATTTGTCTTTTGGCAAAAATGGCTGGCCTGAACAAAGGGAGCTTCAATGTTTTAGAAATTCTATACAGCAATGGTTCAAAGTTGTTAGTTCTACATTCTATACAGTAAATTTATTTTTTCCCCTCCTATTTTCCTTGGATTAGATTATCCATTTTCTATTGAGAGGACCTCTCTAAAAAGAATATCCTTATTTCATTGAACAAATATTTAATGCCTGTGGGATTATAGTAAAAGGATTCAAACTGGCTTACAGAAGGAAGGAGAAGGAATAAAATCCCTAATTCTCTGCACTTCAGACTTCTCCATTATATCCTGTTTTATCTATTAAAATTTGGTGATGGGGCAAAGACAGAGATCTTTTTTCCTTAGGGATAAATAATGACAGATAAGAGGGGTGCCTGGGTGGCTCAGTCGTTAAGTGTCTGCCTTCAGCTCAGGTCATGATCCCAGGGTCCTGGGATCAAGCCCTGCCTCAGGCTCCTGCTTGGCGGGAAGCCTGCTTCTCCCTCTCCCACTCCCCCCTGTTTGTGTTCCCTCTCTCGCTGTGTCTCTCTCTGTCAAATAAATAAAATCTTTAAAAAAATAATGACAGATAAGAGACAAAGTTACTTTTCTCTATGTGATATATAAGATATAGGAGATAAATGAAACTTTTATAGGCAAATGTTAAAATTAGGTACTATTATATTTAGGACTGATCAATATCATTCCATTTGTTTTTAGTCATGCTTCATAAGAACATTTGGGTCTTAGAGTTCAAGGTTTAGTTAGTTTATTTGGTATGTCATGAAGCATGATTTAAGACTTATTATAGGGGCTCCCGGGTGGCTCAGTTGGTTAAGCATTTGCCTTCAGCTTGGGTCATGATCTCAGGGTCCTGGGATCGAGTTCCACATCAGGCTCCCTGCTCAGTGGGGAGTCACTTGTCCCTCTCCCTCTCTTCTCCCCCCATTCATCCTCCTGCTCTCTCTCTATATCTCAAGTAAATAAATAAAATCTTAAAAAAAAGACTTATTATAACAAAGTGTAGATCTTTAAGCTGTTGGAATCAATAGCAATAATGATGCTTTACATTCATATAGTACTTTACAGTATACACAACAATTTCTTACAATGATTACATCCAGAATCTTCACAACAGTAATGGAAATAGTTATAGTACAATCAAATGGTGTTAAAAGTCCTATGGGGTCATAAGTCTAGAATTGAGTCTTGGTTCTGCTACATTTTTTATTTAAGTTTGAGCCAGTTATTTAATCTCTTTGAACACCAGTTTCATGTATTTTGTAAAAAGAGAATGATAATTAAAAATCCATCTAGTACAGTTGTATGGGGAAACCATGATCACATATATTTATAGCACCTGTTTCCAAGAAGTTGATATATATTGTTGTATAAGCAGAGCAAATTTGTTTAATCTCCATCTACAGATAAAACACTGGAGGCTCTCAGAGGTTGTGACTTGCCCAGTGTTCAACTAGGACTTGAAATCATATTTGGACTTTAATTCCGAAGTTTTACCTTAGACTACACTCCCTATATAGAGCTTCTATAATTTGGAATGTGGTCAATGAAACATTGAAATTATTTCATTTAATATGATTTACTTTTTTATGCTCCACTGTATGGTTACAGTCAGCTGTCTATGAGGTTGTTTTCTTCTTTTTTCTTATTTAAGTATTATCAATGTTGGATGAATTTCCTGCAGTTCTAAACAACCAGTACAATGTCATGAATGTGGTATGTCTGCCTTCTAACTATGGCTCATAAAAGGTAATAAGGTTTTAATAAAGTTGTCTTTTATTTATTTTTTAACTTGAGGATTGGAATAGTGAGAGTTTTGGTTAAGGCATGAGCCTGTGACCATAATATAGGTTCTTTTATAGTCCAGTGAGACAACTTTGGTTGAGCACTATCAAAAACAGTAATGAGAACTAATATTTTTAAAGATACTTAATCTTATTAAATCTTCATGCAAACCCTGCCAGGTAAGTATATTGTTGCCATCATCCCCACATTGAAAACAAGAAAACTAAAACTCAACCAGTTTAGGAAACATTCCCAAAGTTTCATAGTCTAACTCCAAAACTTGAGCCTTTTCAACACAAATCTCTAACTGCCACAGCCATAGAATAGGCCAGTTGTCTTTTTATTTATAATTTCTATGTTTTCTTCCATTGCCACAGGTAGTATTGTTGGACTAGAGAGATCACATACATGTTCTCCAGAAGCAGAGAAGGAAATAAAGAGAATAGCTTAGAAATTGTAGGTAGCTGAAGGCAAACGTTTTCACACCACTGGAAATATGAAGAGTCATAAATATTCTTTTATTTTTCTATTCCATATCTATAAAAAAGGTTTCCTCTAAGATCCTATTAACATAATTAAGTTCTCAATGCCTCTGAAAATGTAAGATCTTTTGCATGCTACAAAAAATAAGAGAGGACTGCCTAGGTTTTAGGGAATTGCTGTTGTGAATTGCAATCTGGGGTCTATAAGTTTTCTGTGATGTTTTCAGGTTGTAGTCTATAGTTTTTAAATTTCTGTTGGGAATGTCCACATTTATAGTCTACTAGATGGAAAACTGTGCTGAAGTCTAGGTGTGCCATGTATATGTTTTGAAATTCAATACGTATTTGCAAATTTATTAGTTTACTGGATCAAAGCATAAACTATAATTGACTTGCAGACTGAAGTATTGGCTGGTGGAAGAATTTGAAATTAGGGCTTAATGATATTTGGTGTACAGCACACTTTGAAAGCCACTGCTTGAGTCCTCAGTCATGTTTGTATTTGTATGAAAATATAAGTAAGCTACAGGGAAGAACTATTTCCAAATTAAATGCCCTATCCTTAGTATCAATATATTTAAAAAAAAATTATAGCAGGGGCGCCTGGGTGGCTCAGTCAGTTAAGCGTCTGTCTTCGGCTCCAGTCATGATCCCAGGGTCCTGAGATTGAGTCCCATATTGGGCTCCTTGCTCAGCGGGGAGCCTGCTTCTCCCTCTCCCTCTGCCTGTGCTCCCCCCTGCTTGTGCTCTCTCTCTCTCTCCCTCTCTGTCAAATAAATAAATAAAATCCCTACAAAATAAATAAAATTTTTATAGCAGAAGAAATCAGAACATTTCATTTGGTTGGTCAAAATAAGTTTTATGCTTTTATTTTACCCTTTGGTAAACTGACTTTCAAACATTTTTTATTATGATACATATTAAGAAACAAATTTTAACCCAAGACTCAGTACACAAGTACATTCATAACTGAAAACTTTTGGGGAACAATGATTCCCTCACTAATATATTCCTTTATACTCTTATATTTTATTCTAGCTTAGTCTAATCTAGTCAAGTCTATTCCATTTCAAAAAATGCTACTAATCAGATTGGGTTTTTTTGGTGTTGAGTTGTATAAGTTCTTTATATACTTTAGATATTAACCCCTTACTGGATATATTACTTGCAAATATCTTCTCTTGTTCAATAGATTGCTTTTTTGTTTGCTGATAATTTCCTTCACTGTGCAAAGGCTTTTTACTTTGATGTAGTCTCAACTGTTTATTTTTACTTTTGTTTCCCTTGCCTTAGGAGACATTCTAGAAAAATGTTGTTACAACTGATGTCAAAGAAATTACTGCCTATGATCTCTTCTAGGATTTTTATGGTTTCAGGTCTTACATTTAAGTCTTCAATCCATTTTGAGTTTATTTTTGTGTATGGTGTTAGAAAATTGTTCAGTTTCCCAGAGTCCAGAGTCTCTCATGGTTTGTCTCCCTCTCTGATTTCTTCCCATTCAGTTTTCCCTCCCTTCCCCTGTGGTCCTCCATGCTATCCCTTATGTTCCCTGTATGAGTGAAACCATATGCTAATTGTCTTTCTCTGCTTGACTTATTTCATTTAGCATAATCCCCTCCAGTTCCATCCATATTGATGGAACTAATGAATCCTTGAACACTACATCAAAAACTAATGATTTACTTTATGCTGGCTAACTGAACATAATAAACAAAATGAAAATGGTTCAGTTTCATTCTTTTACATGTAACTGTTCAATTTTCCTACCACCATTTGTTGAAGAGACTGTGTTTTCTCTATAGTCTTGCCTCCTTTTCATAGATCAATTGACCATATAAGTGTGGGTTTATTTCTGGGCTCTCTGTTCCATTGATATATGTGTCTATTTTTGTGCCAGTACCATACTGTTTTAATTACCATAACTTTGTAGTATATCTTGAAATCTGGAGAAGTGTCTGTTCATGTCTTCTGCCCATTTTTTGCCAGGATTATTTGTTTTTTGGGTGTTGAGTTTGAGAAGTTCTTTATAGATCTTGGATACCAGCCCTTTACCTGTAATGTCATTTGCAAATATCTTCTCCCATTCCGTGGGCTGTCTCTTAGTTTTGTTGACTGTTTTCTATGCTGTGCAGAAGCTTTTTATCTTGATGAAGTCCCAAAAGTTCATTTTTGCTTTTGTTTCCCTTGCCTTTGGGGACGTGTCTTAAAAGACGTTGCTGTGGCTGAGGTTGAAAAGGTTACTCCTATGTTCTCCTCTAGGATTTTGATGGATTCCTGTCTCACATTGACGTCTTTCATCCATTTAGAGTTTATTTTTGTGTATGGTATAAGAGAATGGACAAATTTCATTCTTCTGTATATAGCTGTCCAATTTTCCCAGCACCATTTATTGAAAAGACTTTTTTCCATTGGATATTTTTCCCTGCTTTGTCGAAGATCAGTTGACCATAAAGTTGGGGTCCATTGATGGGGTTGCTATTCTGTTCCATTGATCTATGTGTCTGTTTTTGTGCCAGTACCATGCTGTCTTGGTGATCACAGCTTTGTAATATAGCTTGAATTAGGGCAACGTGATGCTCCCAGCTTTGTTTTTCTTTTTCAACATTTCCTTAGCAATTCAGGGCCTTTTCTGATTTCATACAAATTTTAGGATTGTTTGTTCCAGCTCTTTGAAAAATGCCATTGGTATTTTGATCGGGATGGCATTGGAAGTATAGATTGCTCTGGGTAGCATAGACATTTTAACAAATGGCTAACAGACACATGAAAAAATGCTCAACATCATTAGCCATCAGGGAAATTCAAATCAAAACCACATTGAGACACCACCTTACCCCAGTTAGAATGGCAAAAATTAATGAGGCAAGAAACAATAAATGTTGGATAGGATGTGGAGAAAGGGGAGCCCTCTTACACTGTTGGTTGGAATACAATCTAGTACAGCCACTCTGGAAAACAGTATGGAAGTTCCTCAAAAAGTTGAAAATAGAGCTACCCTATGACCCAGCAATTCCACTACAGGGTATTTACCCCAAAGATACAGATGCAGTGAAATGAAGGGGCACATACACCCCAATGTTCATAGCAGCAATGTCCACAACAGCCAAACTGTGGAAGGGGCCGAGATGCCCTTCAACAGATGAATGGATAAAGAAAATGTTGTCCATATATACAATGGAATATGACTCAGCCATCAGAAATGATGAATACCCACCATTTGCATTGACATGGATGGAACTGGAGGGGTTTATGCTAAGTGAAATAAGTCAAGCAGAGAAAGACAATTATCATATGGTTTCACTTATATGTGGAACATAAGGAATAACATGGAGGACATTAGGAGAAGGAAGGGAAAAATGAAGTGGGGGGAATCAGAGGGGGAGATGAACCATGAGAAACTATGGCTTCTGGGAAACAAACTGAGGGTTTCAGAAGGGAGGCATTGGGGGATGGGTTAGTCTGGTGATGGGTATTAAGGAGGGCACATATGGCAATGAACACTGGGTGTTATACACTAACAATGAATCATGGAACACTACATCAAAAACTAATGCAGTACTGTATGGTGACTAACATAAAATAATAAAAAAAGAAATCTGGGATTTCTTCCAGTTTTGTTCTTTTTCAAGATTGCTGGATAAAGAAGATGTGGTTCATATATACAATGGTATTTTACTCAGCCATTAGAAAGGATGAATATCTACCATTTGCATCGACATGGATGGAACTGGAGAGTAATACACTAAGTGAAATAAATCAATCAGAGAAACACAATTATCATATAACTTTACTCATATGTGGAACATAAGGAATAGTGCAGAGGACAATAGGGGAAGGGAGGGAAAACTGCATGGGAGGGAATCTTTGAGGGAGACAAACCACAGGAGACTCTTGACTCCAGGAAACAAACTGAGGGTTGTGGAAAGGGAGGTGGGTGGGGGGATGGGGTAACTGGGTGATGGGAGTTAGGGAGGGCACGTGATATGATGAGCAGTGGGTGTTATATTCAACTAATGAATCATTGAACATTATATCAAAAACTAATGATGTATTATACCTTGTCTAATTGAATTTAAATTAAAAAAAAGATTGCTTTGGCTTTTTGGGGGTCTTTTGTGGTTACATTAAAATTTTAGGATAGTTTGTCCAAGTTCTGTAAAAAGTTCTGTTGGTATATTGATAGGGATGCATTGAATCTGTAAATTGCTTTGGGTAGTATGGACATTTTAACAAAATTAATTCCTCCTATCCATGAGGATGGAATATCTTTCAATTTGTTTGTGTTGCCTTCAATTTCTTTCATCAGTGTTTTATAGTTTCCAAAGTACAAGTTTTTCACCTCCTTGGTTAAGTTTGTTCCTATGTTTGTTCTTCCTTTTAGTGCAATTGTAAATGGACTGTTTTTTTGCTTTGTTTTGCTTCTACTTTGTTATTAGCATATACAAATGCTACTGATTTGGGGGTATTAATTTGTATCCTGTGACTTTATTGAATTCATTTATCAGTTCTAGTAGTTTGTGTGTGTGTGTGTGTGTGTGTGTGTGTGTGTGTGTAGACTTTAGGGTTTTTTTATGTATAGTATCATGTCATCTGAAAATAATGACAGTTTAATTTCCTCTTTACCAGTATGGATATTTCTTAATTCTTTTTCTTGTCTGATTACTGCAGCTAGAACTTTCAGTATTATGTTGAACAAAAGTGTCAAGAGTGGACATTCTTGTATTTTTCCTGACTTTAGGAGAAAAGCTCTCAGTTTTTCCCCATTGAGTATGATGTTAACTGTGGGTTTTTCATATGTGGTCTTTATTACATTGAGGCATGTTTCCTCTAAGCTCACTTTATTGAGAGTTTTTAATCATGGATGTTGAATTTTGTCAAATGCATTTTCTGCATGTATTGATATGATCATAAAAATTGTATCCTTTGTCTTGTTAATGTGGTGTATCACATTGATTGATTTGTAAATATTGGACTATCTTTGCATCCCCAAAATAATTCTACTTGATCATGGTGAATAATCATTTTAATGTATTGTTGAATTCAATTTGCTATTATCTTGTTGAGAATTTTTGCATCTGTGTTCATCAGGGATATTGCCCTATAGCGTTTTTTGTTTGTTTGTTCTTTTGCTTTTGTGGTGTCTTTGTCTGGTTTTGGTGGCAAGGTTATGGTATTACTGCCATCACAGAATTTATTTGGAAACTTTCCTTCCTTTTCCAGTGTTTGGAATACTATGAAGAAAGTAGCTATTAACTCTTTAAATATCTGGTAGAATTCACCTGTGACTTCATCTGGTCCTGGACTTTTATTTTTTGGTAGTTTTTGAATATCCATTCAATTTTGTTACTAGTAATTGATCTGTTCTGATTTTTTATATCTTTCTGACTTGGTATTGGAAGATTGTGTGTTTCTAGGAATTTATCCATTTCTTCTAGGTTGTCCAGTTTTGGCATATAATTTTTCACAGTATTCTGTTATAATTCTTTGTGTTTCTATGGTGTCAGTTTTTGCTTCTCCTTGTTTCTGATTTTATTTATTTGAGTCCTTACTCTTTTTTTCTTCATGAGTCTGATTAAGAGTTTATCAATTTTCTTTATCTTTTCAAAGAACCACCTATTGGTTTCATTGATTTTTCCATTGACTTTTTAGTCTATATATCATTTATTTCCGCTCTGATCTTTACTATTTCCTTCCTTCTACTCACCTTGGGATTTACTTGTTCTTCTTTTTCTAGTTCCTTTAGGTGTAAGGTTAGATTGTTTATTTGAGCTTTTTTCTTTTTTCTTGAGGTAGGCTTTTATTGCTATATATTTCCCTCTTAGAACTGCTTTTGCTGTGTCTCAAAGATTTTGAACCGTTTTGTTTTCTTTTCCATTTGTCTTCATTTATCTTTTTTTTTTAAGATTTCATTTATTTATTTGACACAGAGAGAGACAGCAAGAGAGGGAACACAAGCAGGGGGAGTGGGAGAGGGAGAAGCAGGCTTCCTGCTGAGCAGGGAGCCTGCTGCGGGGCTTGATCCCAGGACCCTGGAATCATGACCTGAGTCAAAGGCAGGCACTTAATGATGAGCCACCCAGGCACCCCTTCATTTATTTTTTTTAATTTATTCATTGACTAATTGGTTGTTTAGTAGTATGTTTTTTAGCCTCCACGTGTTTGTATTTTTCCAGTTATTATTATTATTATTTTTTGTAATTGATTTCTAGTTTCATACTGTTGTGGTCAGAAAAGATGCATGGTATGATTTAAGTCTTCTTAAATTTATTGCAATATTTTTGTGGCCTAACTTATAATCTATTCTGGAGAGTTTTCCACGTGTATTTGAAAATGATGGGTGTTCTGTGGATTTTGGATGGAATCTTCTGTATATATCTGTTATGTACATCTGGTCTAATGTGCTATTCAAACACACTCTTTCCTTATTGATTTTCTGCCTAATGATGTATCCATTGATGTAAGTGACATGTTAAAATCCCCTACTATTTTAGTATTACCATCAATTTCTCCCTTCACATCTGTTAATATTTGTTTTATGTGTCTGGATACATATGTTCCATGTTCTATGCTCCAATGTTGGGTGCATAGATAATTACAGCTCTTATGTTGATTGTAGGATTGAACCCTTTATCATTATTTAATGCCCTTTTCTGTGTCTTGTTACGGTTTTTATTCCAAAGTATATTTTTTCTGATATAGCTATTGCTGCTCTGACTTTTTTTTCTCACTTCCATTTGCATGGTAAATGTTTTTCCATCACTTCACTTTCAGTCTGTATGTGTCTTTAAGTTTGAGATGAGTCCCTTATAGGTTGCATGTAGATGGCTCTTAGGTGGTTTTTTTTTTTTAATTATTATTCATTCTGCCACCCCATATCTTTTGATTTGAACACTGAGGCCTTTTACATTTACATTTAAAGTAATTATTGATAGGTATGTACTTATTGCCATTTTGTTCATTAGTTTCTGGTTGTTTATGTATTTCTTCTCTGTTACTTTCTTCTTCTCTTGCTCTCTTTCTTTGTGATTGATGAGTGTTGTAGTGTTATGTTTGGCTTTCTCTTTATTTTTTGTGTATCTGTTATAGGTTTTGGGTTTGTGGCTAACATGAGGTTAATATATAACATACTAAGTATGTAGCAGTCTATATTAAATTGATGGTCATTTAAGTTCAAACATTCTTAAAAAAAAAACCCCAAAACTTCTTTTTTACTCACTCCTCCACTATTTATGTATAATGATGTCATATTTTACATCTTTTATTTTCAAAATTTCCTTACATCTAATTATGGTCATTCTCCCCCACTTTTTTTAAAGATTTATATATTTATTTGAGAGAGAGATAGAGAGAGCGGGGAGGGTCAGAGAGAGAGAGGGAAAGAGAGTGAGAGAAACTCTAGAAGACTCCCTGCAGAAGTGAGGAGCATGATGGTGGGCTTGATCTCACACCCTGTGATCATGACCTGAATCAAAATCAAGAGTCAGATTCTTAACCAACTGAGCCACCAGGCATCCTTCATTTTTCCCCTTTAAGAAGTCCCCTTAACATTTCTTGTAAAGCTGGTTTAGTGATGATAATTTTTTTTTAACTTTTCTTTGGGAAACTCTATCTCTTTCAATTCTGAATGATAATGCAGGGTATTCTTGGTTATACTTTTTTTTTTCTTACAATACTTTGAAGATAACATTCTGGCCTGCAAAGTTTCTGCTGAAAAATCAGCTCATAGCCTCATAGTTTCCCTTGAATGTAACTTTTTGCTTAGCTCATGCTGCTTTTGGAATTCTCTCCTTATTTCTAGCTTTTGGCATTTTAATTATTATTTGTTATGGTGTGGACTTCCTTGGGTTTATTTGTTTGGAACTCTTTGTGCTTTCTAAACCTGGATGTCTGTTTCCTTCCCCAGATTAGGGAAGTTTTTAGCTATTATTTCTTCAGATAAGTTTTCTGTCCCTTTTTTTCTCTTATTCTGGGACCCCCTATAATGGGAATGGTTGTTCACTTGATGTTCAAGAGATCCTTTATCCTATATGCATTTAAATATTTTTTTTCTCTTTTTATTGTTCAGTTTGGGTGCTTTCCATTGCCCCATTTTCCAGATAACTGATACATTCTTCTGCATCTGCTAATCTACTGCTGATTGCCTCCAGTGTATTTTTTTTTTTTATTTCAGTTACTGAATTCTTCAACTTTGATTGGTTCTTTTTAATATTTTCTATTTCTTTATTGAAGGTTTCACTGAATTCTTCTATTCTTCTCTCCAGTTTGGTGAGCATCTTTACAATCATTTACTTTAAAATTTTTATCCAGCATATTTCATATCTCCATTTAATTTAGTCTTTTTGGGGGGAGGTTTTGTCTTGTTCTTTCTTTTGGAGCATATTCCTCTGTCTTCTCGTTTTGTTGGATTTACAGTGTTGTTTTTTTTTTTTAATGGATTAAGTAAAACAGCTACTTTTCCTAAACTTGAAAGAATGCTCTTATATGTGGTCATCCCCTATGTAGACTGTGTGTGCTAGGTGACTTTCACTGTCTTGCTGAAACTGTGGCTGGAGTGGGCTGGGGTTTGCAGGGCACTCCATGCTAGGACTGCCATGACTGGATGGCTGGAGTTGAAGTAGTCGTGGGCTGGTGTGGTCCTAAGGCTCTCTGCTCAGAGAGTGACCTGACAGGACAGCTGAAATTTATGTGGGTGCAAGCCAAGGGATCCTGGTGCTTTCCATGCAGGATGGCAGGATGGTTAAAGCTGAAGTAGATGCAGGTTGGTGTGGTTTCTGGGCTCTCCACATAGCAAGTGCTCTGGCAGGAGAGCTAAAGCTGAAATGGATGCAAGCTGGGGTGTCCTGAGTCTCTACACATAGAGGGCACTTTAGCAATATAGCTGAAGCTGAAGTGTCAGCCAGAGTATTCTGGGGCTCTCTACATAGAGGGTGTCCTTTCAGGGCACGTGGAGCTGAAGTAAGTTGTGGATTGAAAGTTCCCAGGGTTCTCTGCACAGCAGATACCCTCACAGGATAGCTAAAATTGAAGTGGGTGCATGTTAGGGATTCTGGAGTTCTGAGATAACCCTGGCAGGATAGTTGAAGCTGAAGTGGGTGTAAACTGGGCAATCCCAAGGTGCTCTGTGCTGGGGGTGCACTGGTGGGTAAGCCAGAACTGAGGCAGTGTGTGGGCCAGGAAGTCCCAGTGTTCTCTGTACAGAGAACACCCTTGCAGCACCTCTGAAGCTGAAGTGGGTACAAGCCGGGGTGTCCTCAACTTCTCTGTGTAGCAGGCAGGCACCCTGGCAGGACAGCTGAAGCTGTAGTGGGTGCAAGCCAGGGTGTCCTGGCATGTTCAGTGCAGGGAATGCACTGGCCGTGTTACTGGAGCTGAGGCAAGCCCAGGGGAGGGTTTTCCATGGTGCTCCATGTAGGGAGTGCCCTGACAGGGTGGCTGGAACCAAGGCAGTCACAGGTCAGGAGTTCTCAGGGTGCTTCAAGCAGGGAGCACCCTGTTAGGGAAGCTGGATGTGAATCACGCATCACTGGACTGATCTGTCCTGGGGGTGCCGTAGCAAGCCATCTAAAGCCAAAGAAGTATCAGAATGGAGTGTTCTGGGTGCTTTGCCCCTGTGTCACCTTGGTGCAAAGGCTGGAACTATAGTAAGTACCGACCAGGGGTGTCCCATGTGCACTGCCCTGTGGCCACCTTTGTGGAATGGCTGGGGCTGGTGTGCACTACAGGCCTGGGGCTTACTGCAGCAGCAGGCTAGTTAAGGTGCCTGGACCCTGCACTGCTCTGTGCTTTCAAGGTGGAGGGGGAGTCTAAACCATGTTGCTCTCCAGTCCTTCTGACCCAGAGAGAGTTTCAGCAGCTTCTCTACTGTTTGGTGGAGTTCTAGGGATGGATCTTTCATAAGCTAGTTGCTCTTTTAAACTTTGGCTTTTTTTCTGTGTCCCAGGGCAGAAAAATCTGTTCCCAGTCCCTCAATACTAACCCTCCCTACTGATGTTACTAGCATTGGGGGTGAGGGTTTCTTTCTTTACCATGTCTCCATCTCTCTTGCAGTTCTCTTTTACCATTCTCTTTAACTTTTATTGCACAGAAGCTATTCAGTCAACCTTCAATTCTCGAGGAGGAATTGCTCTATAAATGGGTATAATTTCGTATGTTCCATGGAGGAAGTCTGTTCAGGATCATCCTACATCACCATCTTGAACCAGAACAGCTTGTGTTGCATTGATTTTGTAGTAACATGCTTTGATCTTTTCTTGTTTTCTTTGTGTATTTTATATAGGTATTTTCTTTGTGGTTATCATATGGCTTACATAAAACATAATTATAACAATTGATCTTAAGCTAACAACAATTTAAACTCATTGTTGTATAAAAACTGTAAATTTCAGTCTCTCCATAGTTTATTTATTTTTTAGGTTTTATTATTTTTTATTTTTTAATTAACATAATATATTATTAGTTTCAGAGGTAGAGGTCAGAGATTAATCAGTCTTATATAATATGCAGTACTCATTACATCATGTGCCCTCCTTAATGTATATCACCCAGTTACACCATCCCCCCACACCTTTCCCCTCCAGCAACCCTCGGTTTATTTCCTAAGATTAAGAGTCTCTTATGGTTTGTCTCCCTCTCTGATTTCATCTTCTTTTATGTTTTCCCCTCTTCCCCTATGATCCTCTGCTTGGTTCTCTAAATTCCACATATGAATGAGATCATATGATAATTGTCTTTCTCTGATTGACTCATTTCAATGAGCATAATAACCTCAAGTTCCATCCACGTCACTGAAAAGGCAAGATATCATTTTTTTGATGGCTGAGTAGTATTCTATTCCATTGTGTGTGTGTGTGTGTGTGTGTGTGTGTGTGTGTGTGTGTGTATACCACATTATCTTTATCCATTCATCTGTTGAAGGACATCTGGCCTCTTTCCATAGTTTGACTACTGTGGACATTGCTGCTATACACATTGGGGTGCAGGTGCCCTTTCAAATCACTGCATATGTATCTTTGGGGTAAATTCCTAGTAGTGCAATTGCTGGGTCATGGGTAATTCTATTTTCAACCTTTTGAGGAACCTCCATACTATTTTCCAGAGTGGCTGCACCAGCTTGCATCCCCACCAACATTGTAAGAGGGCTCCCCTTTCTCCACATCCTCACCAAAATCTATTGTTTCCTGAATGGTTAATTCTAGCCATTAATTCTAGCCAGTGGGAGGTGGTATCTCATTGTGGTTTTGATTTGTATTTCCCTGATGCCGAGTGATGTAGAGTATTTTTTCATGTGTCTGTTGGCCATTTCTGTCTTTGGAGAAATGTCTGTTCATGTCTTCTGCCCATTTCTTGACTGGATTATTTGTTTTATGGGTGTTGAGTTTGATAAGTTCTTTATAAATCCTTGATACCAGTCCTGTATCTGATATGTCATTTGCAAATATCTTCTCCCATTCAGTAGGTCAGTAGGTTACCTTTTAGTTTTGTTTTCTCTTTCCCTTGCCATGCAGAAGGCTTTTATCTTGATGAAGTCCTAATAGTTCATTTTGGCTTTTGTTTCCCTTACCTTTAAAGACGTGTCTTGCAAGAAGTTCTGCAGCTGAGGTCCAAGAGTTTGCTGCCTGTGTTCTCCTCTAAGATTTTAATGGATTCTTGTCTCACATTGAGATCTTTCATCCATTTTGGGTTTACCTTTGTGTATGGTATAAGACAATGGTCCAGTTTCATTCTTCTGCATGTGGCTGTCCAATTTTCCCAGCACCATTTATTGAAGAGACTCTTTTTTCCATTGGATATTCTTTCCTGTTCTGTCAAGATTATTTGACCAGAGAGTTGAGGGTCCATTTCTGGGCTTTCTATTCTGTTCCATTGATCTATGTGTCTGTTTTTGTGCCAATATTATGCTGTCTTGATGATCACAGCTTTCTAATATAGCTTGAAGTCAGGCATCATGATGCTCCAGCTTTGGTTTTCTTTTTCAACATTCCCCTGGCTATTCGGGGTCTTTCCTGATTCCATACAAATTTTAGGATTGTTTGTTCCAGCTCTGTGAAAAATGTTGATGCTATTTTGATAAGGATTGCATGAATGTAGATTGCTCTGGGAGCATAGACATTTTAATAATGTTCATTCTTCCAATCCATGAGCATTGGATGTTTTTCCATCTCTTTGTGTCTTCCTCCATTTCTTTCATAAGTGTTCTGTAGTTTCTAGAGTACAGATCCTTTACCTCTTGGCTTGGGTTTATTCCTAGGTATCTTATGGTTTTTGGTGCTATTGTAAATGGGATTGATTCCTTAATTTCTCTTTCTTCAGTCACCTTGGTAGTGTATAGAAATGCAACTGATTTCTGTGAATTGATTTTATATCTTGCCATGTTGCTGAATTGCTGTATGAGTTCTAGCAATTTTAGGGTGGAGTCTTTTGGGTTTTCCACATAAAGTATCATGTCATTTGTGAAAAGAGTGCATTTGACTACTTCTTTGCCAATTTGAATGCCTTTTATTTATTTTTGTTGTTTGATTGCTGAGGTTAGGACTTCTAGTACTATGTTGAACAATAATGGTGAGAGTGGGCATCCCTGTCATGTTCTTGACCTTAAGGGAAAAGCTCTCAGTTTGTCCCCATTGAGAATGATATTCTCTGTGGGCTTTTCATAGATGGCTTTTATGATATGGAGGTATGTTCCCTCTATCCCTGCACTCTGAAAAGTTTTAATCAGGAAAGGATGTTGTATTTTTCAAATGCTTTTTCTGCAACAATTGAGAAAATCATATGGTTCTTGTCTTTTTTTAATTAACGTGATCTATCACATTGAACGATTTGCAAATGTTGAACCACCCTTGCAGCCCAGGAATAAATCCCACCTGTCGTGGTGAATAATCCTTTTAATGCACTGTTGGATCCTATTGGCTAGTATCTTGGTGAGTATTTTGGCATCCGTGTTCATCAGGGATATTGGCCTGTAATTACCCTTTTTGGTGTGGTCTTTGTCTGATTTGGGGATCAAGGTAATGTTGGCCTCACAGAACAAGCTTGGTAGTTTTCCTTCCATTTCTATTTTTTGAAACAGCATCTGAAGAATAGGTATTATTTCTTCTTTAAATGTTTGGTAGAATTCCCCTGAGAGGCCATCTGGCCCTAAACTCTTATTTTTTGGGAGGTTTTTGATTATTTCTTCAATTTCCTTGCTGGTTGTTGGTCTGTTCAGATTTTCTGTTTCTTCCTGTTCCAGTGTTGGTAGTTTGTAAGTTTCCAGGAATGCGTCCATTTCATTCAGATTGCTGAATTTATTGGCATAGAATTGCTCATAATATGTTCTTAAAATTGTTTGTGTTTCCTTGGTGTTGGTCATGATCTCTCCTCTTTCATTCCTGAATTTATTGATTTGGGTCCTTTCTCTTTTCTTTTGGATAAAGCTGGCTAGAAGTTTATCAATCTTATTAATTCTTTCAAAGAACCAGCTTCTATTTTCGTTGATCTGTTCTACTGTTTTTCTGGTTTTTATTTCATAGATGTCTGGTCTAATCTTTATTATTTCCCTTCTCCTGCTTCTTTTAGGCTTTATTTGCTGTTCTTTCTACAGCTCTTTTATGTGTAAGGTGGGCTTATGTATTTGAAATTTTTCTAATTTTCTGAGAGAGGTTGTATTGCAATGTACTTCCCTCTTAGGACCGCCTTTGCTGTATCCCAACGGTTTTGAAAAGATGTGTTTTCATTGTCATTAGTTTCCTTGAATTTTTAAAATTCCTTAATTTCCTGGTTTACCCATTCATTCTTTGGCAGGATGTGCTTTACCCTCCAAGTGTTTGAGGTCCTTACAAATTTCTTCTTGTGATTGAGTTCAAGTTCCAAAACACTGTGGCCTGAAAATATGCAGGGAATGATCCTGATCTTTTGGTACCTGCGAGACCTGGTTTGTGACCCAGTATGTGATCTATTCTGAAGAAAGTTCCATATGCACCCAAGAAAGAAGGAGTATTCTGTTGATCTAGGATGGAATGTTCTGTATATATCTATGAAGTCCATCTGGTCCAGTGTGTCATCCAAAGCCCTTGTTTCTTTGTTGATCTTCTGCGTAGATGATCTGTCCATTGCTGTGAGTGGGGTGTTGAAGTCACCTACTATTATTGTTTTATTATCTATGTGTTTCTTTACTTTGGTTAATAATTGGTTTATACAATTGGCTGCTCCCATGTTGGGAACATAAACATTTAAAATTGTTAGATCTTCTTGTTAGATAGGCCCTTTATGTATAATAGAGTGTCCCTCTTCATCTCTTACTACAGTCTTTTGTTTAAAATCTAATTTGTCTGATATGAGGATTGCTATGTCAGCTTATTTTGAGGTCCATTAACATGGTAAATGGTTCTCCACCATTTCACTTTCAGTCTGGAGGTGTCTTTGGGTCTAAAATGAGTCTCTCATAGACAGCATATGGATGGGTCTTGCTTTTTTATCCAATCTGATACCCTGTGTCTTTTGGTTTGGAGCATTTAGCCATTTACATTCACAGTAAGTATTGAAAGATATTAATTTAATGCCATTGTATTGCCTGTAAAGTCCCTGTTTCCATAGAGCATCTCTGTTTTTTTTTCTGGTCTATGTGACTCTGGGGTATTTCTTCACTTACAGTATTTCCCTTAATATTTCTTGCAGGGCTGGCTTGGTGATCAAATATTTTTTTTCGGTTTCTGTCTCTCCTGGAAGCTCTTTTTTTTCCCTTCAATTCTGAATGACAGCCTTGCTGGATAAAGTATTCTTGGCTGCATATTCTTCTCATTTAGTACACTGAATATATCATGCCAGCCCTTTCTGGCCTGCCAGGCTTCTGTGGATAGGTGGGATCTTAATCTAATGTTTCTCCCTCTGTAGGCAAGGAGCCTCTTGTCTCGAGCTGCTCTCAGGATTCTCTTTTTATCTCTAAAATTTTCAAGCTTCACTATTATATGTCGGAGTACTGATCGATTTTTATTGATTTTGTGAGGGGTCCTCTCTGTCTCTTGGATAAAAATGCTTGTTTACTTCCCCAGATTAGGGAAGTTCTCAGCTATGATTTGCTCAAATATACCTTCTGGCTCCCCCTCTCTCTCCCTCCTCAGGTACCCCAATAATTCTGACATTGGTTCTTTTCAGGGCATCACTAATTTCTCATACCTTTTCTTCATGGGCTATTAGCTGTCTTTATATCTTTCCCTCATGTTCCTTCCTTTCCATCAGCCTGTATTCAAGTTCACTTATTCTCCCTTCTGCCTCATTCACCCCAGCTGTTAGAGCATCCAATTTAGACTGCATCTCCATTTTAATATTTTTACGTTCAGCCTGATTAGATCTCATTTCTGCAGTAAGAGATTCTCTACTGTCTTTTATGCTTTTGTCAAGCCCAGCTATTAACTTTATTATTGTTATCCTGAATTCTGTCTCTGACATCTTACTTATATCCATATCAATTAGATCTGTGGCAGAGAACATTACCTCTGGTTCTTTCTTTTGTTGTGAATTCCTCTTTCTAGTCATTTTGCCCAGAGAAGAATGGGTGAGCTGGTGAGCAGAATCAAAAATATCAACCATAACCCAAGCAAAATACACACTAGACAAAACTGAAGCTTTCTGAAACCAAAACAGAAAAGCAAACAAAAAGAAAATAAAACAAAACAGAAAAGAAAAAGATATAAAAAAAAGGGGGGGGAGAGAGACTATAATCTAACAGGTGGACTAAGTAGGGTGATCTACTTATTTCCGAGTGAATTTTGGTCTGTGTGTTAGAAGACCCTAACTCCCAAAATTGCGAAGAAAGCAAAACTTATATATATACCAAAATAAAATTGGATAGAGTGAAAAAAAGGCCAAAATGAAGTATGTATCTATAAAATGTGGATGTAAAAATTAACAGTTAAAAAGCAACTTAAAAACAAAGATTTGATAAAATGAGAAACTAGTTGAAATGGGAAAAAAGAAAAAATAAATGGAAAATTTTAGACTGAAAGATAAACAAATCATTAGAAAAAACCTTGAGTTCTATATCCTATTTACTCCTAGCACTGGAGTTTTACAGTCTTATGGGATCTGTAAACTGGTTGTGCACCTGTTCTTCTAATTTTTCTTCTGGGGGAGGAGCCTGATATGCTACTTCTCAGGTGTCTTTGCCTGGGCAGAGTTGCACTGTCCCTTGCCAGGGGGGCTGGGCTCAGAGTAAGTTGGTCTTCTGTGTGACTTTGTTCCCTGAAGGCTTTTTGCATCTCTTTAGAAGATCAGAATAAAAATGGCCATGCCTCGATCTCCAGCCCCAAAGCCTATAGATCGTGGTACCCCCTCTTCATTAAACCCTCTGAGGCAAACAGTCTTCACTTTTGTGTGTGCCAAATGCTGCAGACTCCTGTGGTGCATGCCCACAGCAATCATCCCTGGGGGGAGCCCCAGGGACCCATGTTACTGCACTTTTTGTGTCCTGGGGCTGAGAGTGGTCATGGGCTCGTGCACATACTTGTTCCACTGCTCTCAGGGGATGGCTTAGTGTCACCCTACCATCCTTTCCAGGGCTGCCACCCTGAGAGCTGTTGCCTTGTCAAGGGCAAACCAGCATCACTCCTCTTGCGGAATGGCAGACAGTCCACACGTTCCAGTCTTTTTCAGGGTGCTCAGGCAGAGAGCAGTCACCCAATCAGCCTAGATGGTGGTTTATGGCACCCTAGCTGAGAGTCTCCTCCTAGGCCCCCTGATCATAATGAGTGTCCCCGCTCTGCTGCTTGGGCACTCTACTGGCTCAGGCCCACCCATTAGTTCTGTGACTCCTGGGATCCAGAGACCACACTGAGCCACCTAGAATTCTATCCTTTATATCCCTTGAGCCCCTCTCAGATAGGGATGTCTCTCATTGGAGCAGATTTCTAAAGGTTCGGATTTTGCCCCCTGGGGCTATATCACTTTCTGGTAGCTGGCTTATGGAGACTCCCTCCCACCTCCATTTATCTCTCGATATCTCCCCTCAGATTCATGTCTCCACATGTACTACCTTACAAAAAGCAGTCCCATTTCTACTTGTAGAGATCCAGATATATTTTCTTACATCTCAGGTTGAATTCATGGGTGATGAGAATTCTTTGATAGTTATCCAGGGAAATTCAAGGGACTAGATGAAACGAGTTCCCTGACTCTTCCACCATCTTGCCTCCTCCAGGTAGCACAGACATTTTAACAATATTTATTCTTCTAGGCGCACCTAGGTGTCTCAGTCTGTTAAGAGTCTGCCTTCAGCTCAGGTCATGATCCCAGGGTCTTTGGATCTAGCCCCACATCAGACCCCCTGCTTGGTGGGAAGCCTGCTCCTCCCTCTCCCTTTGCCTGCCATTCCCCCTCCTTGTGCTCTTTCTCTCTCTCTCTGTCAAATAAAAATAAATTAAAAAATAATAAAATCTTTAAAATATTTTTCCTCCAATGCATGAGCATGGAACATTTTCCCATTTTTTTGTGTCTTCCTAAATTTCTTTCATGAGTCTTCTATGGTTTTCTGAGTACATATCCTTTGCTTCTTTGGTTAGGTTTATTCCTAGGTATCTTATGGTTTTTGGTGCAATTGTAAATGGGATTGACTCCTTAATTTTGCTTTCTTTTGTCTCATTGTTAGTGTATAGATGTGCAACTGATTTCTGTGCTTCTGAATTCCTGTATGAATTCTAGGAATTTGGGGTAGAACCTTTGGGTTTTTCACATAGAGTATCATGTCATCTGCCAAAGAATGAGTGTTTGATTTCTTTGCCCATTTGGATAACTTTTATTTCTTTTTCTTGTCTGATTGCTGAGGCAAAGACTTCTAGTACTATGTTAACAACAGTGGTGATAGTGCACATCACTGCTTTGTTCCTTATCTTAGGGGAAAAGTTCTCAGTCTTTCCCCATTGAGAATGATATTTTCTGTGGGCTTTTCATATATGGCTTTTATGATATGGAGGCATGTTCCCTCTATCCCTACACTTTGAAGAGTTTTAATCAAGAGAAGATGCTGTACTTTGTTAAATGTTTTTTCGGCATCTATAGAAAGGATTGCATGGTTCTCATCCTTTCTTTTATTTATGTAGTGTATCACATTGATTGATTTGCAGATGTTGAACCACCCATGCAGCCCAGGAATAAATCCCACCTGGTCGTGGTGAATAATCCTTTTAATGTACTGTTGGATCCTATTGGCTAGTATCTTGGTGAGTATTTTGGCATCCATGTTCATCAGGGATATTGGTTTGTAATTCTCCTTTTTGTTGTGGTCTTTGTCTGGTTTGGGGACCAAGGTAATGCTGGCCTCATAGAATGAGTTTGGTAGTTTTCTTTCCATTTCTATTTTTTGAAATGGCATCTGAAGAATAGGTATTAATTCTCTAAATGTTTGGTAGAAATCCCCTGGGAAGCCATCCAGTCCTGGACTCTTGTTTGTTGGGAGATATGGGATTACTGCTTCAATTTTCTTGCTGGTTAAGGTCTGTTCAGGTTTTGTATTTCTTCCCATTTCAGTTTTGGTAGTTTATACATTTCTGGGAATGCATCCATTTCTTCCAGATTCCTAATTTGATGGTATATAATGCTCATAGTATTCTCTTTTAATTTCTTCATCATTGATTGTGTTCTCTCCTCTTTCATTCATGATTTTATTTATTTGGGTCCTTTCTCTTTTCTTTTTGATAAGTCTGCCCAGGGCTTTATCAATCTTATTCTTTCAAAGAACCAACTTCTAGTTTTCTTGATCTGTTCTACTGCTCTTTTGGTTTCTATTTCATTGATTTCTGCTCTAACCTTTACTAATTTTCTTCTCCTTCCTGGTTTAGGCTTTATTTGCTGTTTTTTTCTCCAGCTCCTTTAGGTGTAGGGTTAGATGGTGTATTTGAGACCATTTTTGTTTATTGAGAAAGGCTTGTCTTGCTATTTACTTTCCTCTTAGGACCACCTTTGCTGTATCCCAAAGGTTTTGAATAGTTGTATTTTCATTTTCATTTGTTTCCATGAATTTTTAAATTTTTTCTTTAATGCCCTGGTTGGCCCATTCATTCTTTAGTAGGGTGCTCTTTAGCCTTCATGTATTTGAGTTCTTTCCAAATTTTTTCTTGCGATTGAGTTCCAGTTGCAAAGCATTATGGTCTGAAAATATGCAGGGAATGATCCCAATCTTTTGGTACCAGTTGAGACCTGATTTGTGACCTAGTATATGATCTATTCTGGAGAATGTTCCATGTGCACTCTTGAGAAGAATGTATATTCTGTTTCTTTATGATGGAATGCTTTCAAGATATCTGAGAATTCCATCTGCCCCCGTGTGTCATTCAAAGCCTTTGTTTCCTTGTTGATCTGCTCAGATGATCTGTCCATTGCAGTGAGTGGGATGTTAAAGTCCCCTACTATTATTGTATTATTGTCAATATGTTTCTTTAATATTATTAATTGTTTTATATAATTGATATTTCTCATGTTAGGGGCATAAATATTTACAATTGTTAGGTCTTCTTGGATAGATCCTTTAATTATGATATAGTGTCCTTCCTCATGTCTTATTACAGTCTTTGGTTTAAAATCTAATTTGCCTGACATAAGGATTGCTTCCCCAGCTTTCTTTTGATGTCCATTAGCATCATAAATTGTTTTCCACTCTTTCACTTTAAATCTGGAGGTGTCTTTGGGTCTAAAATTAGTCTCTTGCAGACATCATACCGATGGGTTTTAGTTTTTTATCCAATCTGATACCCTGTGTCTTTTGATTGGGGTATTTAGCCCATCTACATTCAGACTAAGTATTGAAAGATATGAATTTAGTGCCATTGTATAACCTGTAAAGTCTGTTTCTGTATATTGTCTCTTTTCCTTTCTGGTCTATTTTACTTTTGGGCCCTCTCTTCACTTAAAGAATCCCCTTTAGTATTTCTTGCAGGGCTGGTTTAGTGATCACAAATTCTTTAGTTTCTATTTGCGCTAGAAGCTTTTTATCGCTCCTTCTATTTTGCCTAACATCCTTGCTGGATATATTATTGTTGGCTGCATGTTTTTCTCATTTAAGACCCTGAATATATCATGCCGTCCTTTCTGGCCTGCCAGGTCCCTGTGGACAGATCTTCTGCCAGTTTAATGTTTCTACCCTTGTGGGTTACAGACCTCTTTTCCTGAGCTGTTTTCAGGATTTTCTCTTTGTCTCTGAGATTTGCCAGTTTCACTAGTATATGTCGAGAGGTTGACCTATTTTATTGATATTGAGAAGGTTTCTCTGTGTCTCCGGAACTTGACTGCTGCTTCCTTTCCCAACTTAGGGAAGTCTTCATTATAATTTGCTCCAATATACCTTCTGTCCCTCCCCTCCTTCTGGATCCCAATTATTCTAATATTGTTTTACTTTATGGTATCACTTATTACTCAAATTCTCCCCTTGTGACAAAGTAGTTTATCTCTCTTTTTCTCAGCTTCTTTATTCTCCATCATTTTGTCTTCTCTATCACCAATTCTCTCTTCTGCCTTGTTTATACTAGCAGTCAGAGCCTCCGTTTTTTATTGCATCATATTAATAGCCTTTTTTATTTCAACTTGATTAGATTTCAGTTCTTTTATTTCTCCAGAAATGGATTTTCTAGTGTCTTCTATGCCTTTTTCAAGCTCAGCTAGTACCTTTATAATCATTATTCTGAACCCTAATTCTGACATTGTACTTATATCCATACTGATTAGGTCCCTGTCAGTCAGTGTTGCCTCTTGTTATCTTTTTTGGTGTTTTTCTGTCTTGTCATTCTTGCAGAAAGTGGTCGCTTTTCTATTTGTAGAGTTGTAGCTATTTTCTTAGATCTCCAGTTGAGTTTGCAGGTGTTCAGAATTATTTGACAGCTATCTAGCTGAATTCCTGGGAGCAGATGAAACTAAAGTATCCTACTCCTCTGCCATTTTGGACTATATCCTCTCCCTCCATAGTTATGTTAATTGATGTCACAAGTTACTTCTTTTTATATTGTGTATCCAATATAAAGTATACTTTTGTAACTACAGTTATTTTATCTTCTTTAGTCTATTAACTTCTATACTAGAATCAAAAGTGATTTACATATCACCATGAAAATATTAGAACATTTTTATTTGTTTATATATTTACTTTTACCAGAAAGATTTTAATATGCTTTTTAACATCTTTTTTTTTTTTTCAACTTTAGGATTCCATTTAGCATTTCTTGTAAGGCAGGCCTTATGGCAATGAACTCCTTCAGATTTTCTTTGTCTGGGAAAATCTTTATTTATCCTTCAGTTTTGAAAGGCAATTTTACCAGATATAGTATTCTTGGTTAGCAGTTTTTTTTTTTCCTTTTAGCATTTCAAATATACCATCCCACTCTCTTCTGGTTTACATGTTTTCTGCTGAGATATCCACTAACAGTGTTGTGAGGATTCCCTTGTATGTGATGATTTCCTTTTCTCCTGTTGCTTTCAAATGTTTCCCTTTGTCTTTGACTTTTGACAATTTGATAATAATGTGTCTCAATGTGGATTTCTTTGGGTTCTTCCCAAGTGAAGTATTTTGGGCTTCTTGCATCTTTATGTCCATTTTTTTCCAGATTTGTGAAGTTTTGGTCATTTCTTTATTTAAAAATTCTGCTCCTTTTCTCTGGTCTTGTGACTCCTATAATGCATATATTGGTCAGCTTAGTTGACTGCTTAAGTCTCTTGAGCTTTCTTCACTTTTTTTTCATTTTTTTTTAATTTGCTTCTCTAACCAGATAATTTCAAATGACCTGTCTTCAAATTCACTAATTCTTCCTTCTGCTTGATTAAATCTGTTCTTGAAACACCCTAGTGATTTTTTTAGTTCAATTATTACATTCTTCAGCTCCAAAATTTATTTGATTCTTTTTTATATTTTATGTCTTTCTTTAAATTCTCATTTGCTCATGCATCATTTCCCTGAGCTCTTTGAGCATCTTCATGATGGCTATTTTGATTTCTTTTTGTAATAATGTATATACATCCATTTTATTAGGGTCAATTTCTGGAGATTTTTTCCTTCATTGATTTGTCCATTTTCCCTGTTTCTTTGTATTCCTTATAAATTTGTGTTTGTACCAATACATTTGAGAAATACTTCCACCTTTCCCAGTCTTTATGGACTGGCATTACACATGGAGAGAATTTCACCAACCAGCCTTGTTAGAGATTGGGGGGGGCCTCTAAAGTCTACTCTGTGAATGCATGTTTTCTAGATTATTTGTGTAAATTCCTAATTAGAGAGATTTTCCAGTCTTGGAACTCATAATATCTCTCCTTCCAGTGTTTGTCTGCTGGACTGTGTGTCCTTTGAAGCAGCAGTATGCCACCTGGATTTTTTTTCCCAGCAGCCTCCAGCCATCTAGAGTTTTCCAAGTCCTATCAGTATTCTAAGTTGGACTAGACAGAAACCACTCCTTTTACAGCCCCCACAAAAGCAAGAGC
This sequence comes from Phoca vitulina, assembly GCF_004348235.1. NCBI lineage: Eukaryota > Metazoa > Chordata > Mammalia > Carnivora > Phocidae > Phoca > Phoca vitulina. The sequence continues at coordinate 2,400,389 of NW_022589760.1, forward strand.
TTTGGACATATTGTCTACTCTACTACTTCCTGCTGATGGAGAGGTCTCTGAGCTGTATTGACTTGTGTCTCCTGTACCACAGGTCCTCTGAAACAACAGCACAGTGCCCAACTATTTTGTTCTCAGTGAGACCCATGCAACTAGAGGCAGAATCATGTCCCTTTGGCAAATCACTTCACCACTCAGAATATTGGGCCTACAGTCAATTTTTATCTTTCCTTCCCCAAGGAGAAACCAGGAACTGGTAGTTTTCTCCCACTCATGTGATTCTGGGAGCAGGGACTATTTTAACAGGGGGCCATGAATTTTTCTACTGGCTTTGTTTTAGATGGTGTAATACTCACCTCAGGTGTAGGAGCCTCTTAACTGGTTTCTGGATTTCTCACAAAATGAATTGGCCTGTGTATTTTTGTTGAATTAGTGTCTCCATCAGGGGATGGAGGGTCTCAGGCTTTCTATTTGACCATCTTGCTGACTTATTTGTAGTCTTTTAGGCTAGATTTTAAAACTGATAACAATGCGCCAATGTGTTACTCTATAATTGAGTCTTCATCAATGTTATTTGATATTTATATTTTTTTTTCAGTTTTTACTTTAAATACTTTGTTGTTTTCTAGAACAATAAAATTCATTTTGAATCAGTCTCCTATCATTATAAAATAAGCCCTTTGTCTGATTTAATTTTGTCTCAATTTCCTTTTTGTCAAATATTGATATTGTAAGTATTTTTCTTTATGTCATTGCCTGGAATATATTTGTCTATCTATTCATTTTTAATCATTCTACCTCATTTCACTTTTAGTATGTACCTTATAAAAGCATGGAGTAATAATACATTTTTCTTATCTCAGAACATTTACTTTTCAATAGAGGTTTAATCTATTTACACTTATTGTCACAACTGATAGGTTTGATCTTTCTATTTGACAATCAAAATGATTTCTTTTATAATACAACTTTTTATAATTTTTATTCCTTGGATTTTAAATTTCCTAGTTGCCTAGTGTAGAGGTTTAAGATATTTCTCATATTCTTTAAAATATGGCATAATAAAAAATTATTTTCATCTCCTTTTCCACACTTGGTTTGGGGTAGTGTTATTTTCATTAACATTTTTTCTAAAAGCTTCATAAATAAAAATTTTTTACAGTATAATACATGAACTCTAGGGAACCACAAATTGGCTTCAAAGGATTTAATCAGTCTTTTGAAATTATATGCCAATATTTTACTTGTTTATAGGTGTATTTTTATAAAGTCATTTTATTAAATTTTGCAAAGTTGTCATGATCCTCAAAATGTTAAGAACCACTGCTTGTGATATGCCAATGTCTTCTAGGTTTTTTGTAGAGAATGTTCTAACGTTACTTTTTTGATATTTGGCTTAGTCTGTTTTTATTTATCCTTTTCTTATTGATGATATGATTTTTAAAATTTCTAATATAATGTGTTTGCATTTTTTTCCTCATTTTAGTGAGTTTTTTTGGTCTTTCTTCTTTAATTTCAGTCTGTTCTCTTTCAACCTTTCTCTGGTATTATTTCACACAAACTCTTTCATTTTTCTTTACCTTTGAGGATAATAAACACATATATTTTAGAATTTTCATGTGCATCTTATCTTAAAAGTATAAGAGGTATGTTTTTTTCTGAGTTGTCATAAGAATTTTCCTTTTTCTTTTTGCTTCAGACCTTTTCAGAAGTTCCATACCAGTTTTACAAATTCATGTTTGATTCAGTAGATATGTACCTGGGAATATTTTCTGGAAGACAGGAGGAATACAGTCTCTTTAACTTCCCTCACTGTCATTTTGCATATTGGCATCTTTTTCCTTTTACAACTAGATCTGAAGTTTAGTTCATAAAGGCCTTAGCTCAACTTGTAATATATTTATTTACTGAGATTTTACTAAAATGAATTTAGATATTATCTAGTTGTAACTCTCAGATTTTTTTTTTTTACTAAACTTGGAAATTGGATGTAATTTGAAATATTTGAGCAGTGTCTGTGGATTCCACATCTACAATACACACCCTCCCATTGCTATTCTAATTTGTATCATTGCTCATAATATTCCCCCTTAGATGTTGACATACCAGAACACCACATGCCTTCATCCATCTTTCCTCCTGCCAAACAACATTCTGATGTGGACTCTAAATAGAAGCATAAACTAATAGGAACAGGGCATAGGCAAACTGTAGCACAGATTGGCTTAAAATATATGTGTCATACGTTTGGAAGATAACCATCAGTTTTTCTGATCAGTGTAATGTTTCTGTCCCAGAATTAAGTGAAAATAGTGAGTCAACTTCTCTTTTTGTGAGTGAGTGTGCATGTGTGTAATATTTTCTGTTCTGTTTTAGATGGTTGAGAGTGAGGTATTTTTTTTTAGTTCAGCCCCATAAATTATCCTGTATATAGAAATTATGTCTGGACTGTGACCAATGATCTATTATTTCTTCTTATCATTTTCTTTTCTTCTATTTGTGTTAGAGATATTTTGATGGTGTAACTACACATCACTACCTTGTTGTTATGCTAACATTAAAGTCCCTTCCTGAAATGTCTGTGACTATTATCCCATTTCTGCTATATTTAATTTCTCATTGTAATTTTGTTTGGAATGTATATATCCTAAACCTCAAGTCTTTACACTGGAGACCATTTTATCATTAATGTTGTACTGCTGTTTGTGAAAACTCTTCTTGTTCTTTTTTTTTTTTTTACATTATTGTAAATCTTAAATCTGAGATGTTTCGAAGTAGTTGTGCTTTCATGTCAAATAACACCTTACACTTACTCCCTCATACTACTGGAATCTCCAGAACCTTATTTTTAAAGACTTGTAGATTGAGTTTGTCTATTTATAAATCATTAGCTGACTTGCTGGTTCATATGAAGCACTCCATTTCACCACGAAAAAAATAAAAATAAAATCTGCAAACCAATCATAAAATAGCAACAACAAAACACCAAATTAAGTGATATTAAAATTTTAATAACACTTTAGATAGTATTTGCCTCTTGCCATAATAGAACTTATTTAATCATTATGGACAATTTGTGAGGTAGATACTATCATTGTCTCCTTTATTGCCAAAAGAGAAGTATGACAAAATTAAGTACTTTGCCTCAGTTTATGCAACAAGTAAGTGGCAGAGCCAAAATTCAATCCCTGGTTGCCTGGCTCTCGAATTTATCCTTATAAACACTAAAGTATGTAGAGTCTCATTACATTTTATTTCCTCCCAGGCTTCTGAGACCAACAATCTAAAACTTATAAGATAATTAGCTAGATGAAATATGATGTCAGATCTTTTGTTTCCTCTGATGACTTATACAAATAGATTTGTGAAATAATGGTATGTGTATTTGCTGATATGTGGTGGTATGGGGGCAGGGCAAGGCTGACATTGGTTGGGCCTAAATAAATAATAATATTTGATTCACTACTGGAGATGTGTGGTATTAATATAAAATATGTCAATTAACATGATATTAGGCACTTCGCTAGAAACTGGAGATATACTGATAAATCAAACAGATCTGTGGAGAAATACATATTAAAGAAATAATTTTACATATTTCTTAAATTAAGTCCAAGGGCACAAAGTCCTTAGAAGAGAAGTATTGGATCTAATGGAAGTATATAAAAAGGAGGGTTACCTATTTGGAGGATCAATAAGATTTCCTTGATAATGAAAAATGAGTAAGAGTTAATCAAGAGAAGGATGTAGACATTACAAGTAAAGAGAACAGAATGTTCGAAGTCCATGTCACCGTATAAAATCATGGTGTATTCAAAAGACCTTAAGAAGTTTACTATGGCTAGAATGGAAAAAAAAGATGGAGAGAGGCCTGAAATCAGATAGTAATGATGGGAATCAGAATGTTCTGGGCCATGTATGCCATGTTAAGGAGTTTCACTTTATCCAGAGGTCAATGAGAAAGATAAGATCATAGGGAGAGAAATGGCATGTTAACATTTGCCCTTTAAAAAATGATCCTATGAGATATTGCAACTGTCACTAGTGAGAAAAAAGAGAAAAGTAGCACTGGAACTATTTGGGTACTAGATAAAATTTAAAAAGCGTTATACAACCATAGTTTAATTCTAGAGAACACCGAAAAAATATTGATGTCAGATAAAGCTGTTCTAGTAGAACTGTGCTTTTACACTTGGATATCAGATAAAGTTGAAAGTATCATGTGTAAGTAACTAACGAGAACTTTCCAGAGATTTAAGTAGATACATATTATTATGCATAGTGAAGATAAGAAGATACAACTTTTTAGAACTGCCAAGTGAATATTGGGGAGAAGGCATGCTATGCCTTTATGTAATTAATTACACATCATTTATTTGGATACAATGGAGTTAAAAGCCAAAATTAAAATGGCTACTAGAAGTTCACTGTACCCAGAACATATGTAGACATTATTGCTAACCTTCCGTGACTTTTTTTTTGTAATAACAGAGCCAAAAAATCAGTGCCCTAAAAACTTTTTATGCATCAGCAATCCAACTGTATCTTGAGCAGTAAAATCTTAAAGCTTAAAGTGCTGCCTTATAGAGGTCCTCAAGGGACTTCATTACTAGAATGATGCAATCATTAAGTCAAGCCCTTAGGGACTCAGAGTGATTAGGAAAAATACTCAGTGAACCCACTGACTCCTACAGCTGCCATTCATAGACTGGCACCATGTAATATTCTATGTAGAGAAACTGCCCTACTACCACAGAAACCTAATCACATTAACACTGCAGACTCAGCCAGTTTGAGGACTGAAGTAAGTGGCTGTGTTTAATGTGTAGTAGCTGAACCTTTCAGTTTCCTTTTTGAGTCTTCAATAATACTATTAATTGTAATGAAACTAACAACCCTACATATAATTTTCTTCTGAGCAAAACTACAGATTTGTGTAAAATTACTCCTTGCTTTTAGCTATATATGAGGCAGAAATGTCTGACTATAATGATTTCTTACTGACATAATGACAACTTTCAGCTAAGCAGTTAAGACTATATATTTCCCCAATGGTTTTCACACATACTGTAAATTGAAATGTACATTATAACAATCTCAGTTTTTCAGTATCAGCAAAGGGGGATTGGCTGTATTTATATTAAAAGTTTGGTATCTTGCAGAGTCTAGACTATGTTGAGTATGAGTCTTATTCAAAATATGCTTTGCCAATAAAATTATTTGATGTAGGCAGATACACATATTGAACGTTAAAATACAGGGCATTTTAGGGGCACTTGGGTGGCTCAGTCTGTTGAGCATCTGACTTCAGTGCAGGTCATGATCTTAGGTCCTGGGATGGAGCCCTGTATCAGGCTCCATGCTCAGTGGGGAGTCTGTTTGTCCCTCTTCCTCTGCCTTTTCCCCCACTCATGTTCTCTCTGTCACTCAAATAAATAAATAAAATCTTTAAAAATTTTTTAAAAATACAGGACATTTTAAGTTGACTGTGCATTGATTACACTTTTAAATTTTTTCTTTGTACTTTTTGCACCTAGAATAGTGTCAGACAAATAGAAGGCACTCAACAAACTTTTGATGGGAGAATGAATGAAGAATTGAATAAATAAATGCATGGATGAGTAAATGAACAATGGAATTACCTGAAATAACTTTCTGAATTCTCTATGGTCATTAATGTAAATAAAAAATGTCATTGGAAGCTGTGTGCAACTGGGCTGGATCGAATAAGGTTTTGACTTTTTTCAATTTATTACTTCCTAACCTAAGAGATAAAATTTTAGCATAAAATGATGTGGAGGCTTGGGATTTGTTTGCAGCTGACAGAGAACAAAGGAGCAGGGACTTAGTGATATCTTTTTGCCTTTTGACATGATGTGACCACAGCAATATGTGAATTAATTCTAATTTGTGGTACATCAGCCAGAGCATGTTTTTGAAAATTGGAATTAATCACTAGTTCTCTCCCCACCAGTAAATCTGCTTAGCATCAGCAGTGATGACTCAATTTCTTTTATAGTGTTTTTAAAGTGTTTTATAGTTTTCAGAGTACAACTCTTTTGCCTCTTTCATTAAGTTTATCCTTAGGTATCGTATAGTTTTTGGTGCAATTGTAAATGGGCTTGATTCCTTGATTTCTCTTTCTGTTGCTTCATTATTTGTGTATAGAAATGCAAGAGATTTCTCTATGTTGCTTTTGTATCCTACAACTTTACTGAATTACTTTATCAGTTCTAGCAGTTTTTTTGGTGGAGTCTTTCAGGTTCTCTATATAATATACTATCATGTTGTCTGCAAATAGTGAGTATTTTACCTCTTCTTTGCCAATTGAATGCCTTTTATTCCTTTTTCTTGTCTCTATACTTTGGCTAGGACTTCAGTAGTATGTTAAAGAACAGTGGTGAGAGTAGACATCCTTGTCTTGTTCCTGACCCTAGAGTAAAAGCTCTCAGTTTTTCCCCATTTAGGATGATATTAGCTGTGGGTTTCCATATTTGGACTTCATTATGTTGAGAGATGATCCCTCTAAACCTACTTTGTTGAGTTTTATTTTTTTTCATGAATGGAAGTTGTACTTTTTCAAATGCCTTTTCTGCATCTATTGGAAAGATCATATGGATCTTACCCTTCCTTTTATTATTGTGATGTATCACATGGATCAATTTGCAAATATTGAACCATGCTTGCAACACAGGAATAAATCCCACTTGAATGTGGTGAATGATTTTTTAATATATTGTTGGATTAGGTTTGCTTGTATTTTATTGAGTATTTTTGCATCAATGTTCATCAGGGATATTGGCTTCTACTTCTCTTTTTAGTGGAATCTATATCTGGCTTTGGTATCAGCATAATGCTGGTCTCATAGAATGAATTTGGAAGTTTTCCTTCCTTTTCTATTTTTCAGAGCAGTTTGAGAAGAATAGGTATTAACTCTTCTTTAAATGTTTAGTAGAATTCACCTGTGAAACCATCTGGTCCTGGACTTTTGTCTTTTAGGAGTTTTCTGATTATGGATTCAATTTCTTTGTTAGTTATTGGTCTGTTCAAGTTTTCTATTTCTTTCTGTTTCAGTTTTGGTAGTTTGTTTCTAGGATATATCCATTTCTTTCAGGTTGCCCAATTTGTTGGCATATATTTTTTCATAATATTCTCTTATAATTGCTTGTATTTCTGCAGTGTTGGTTGTTACTTCTCCTCTTTCATTCGTGATTTTATTTATTTGAGTCCTTTCTCTTTTCTTTTTGATAACTCTGGCTAGAGGTTTAGCAATTTTATTAATTTTTTCAAAGAACCAGCTCCTGATTTCATTGATCTGTTCTATTGTTTTTGTTTTTTGTTTTTTGTTTGTTTTGTTTTTGTTTGTTTTTTAGTTTCTATGTCATTTATTTCTGCTCTAATCTTTATTATTTCTTTCCTTTTGCTGGCTTTAGGCTTTATTTGTTTTTCTTTTTCTAGTTCCTTTTGGAGTAAGGTTAGGTTGTGTATTTGAGATTTTTCTTGCTTCTTAGGTAAGCCTGTATTGCCATATATTTCCTTGTTAGGACCACTTTTGCTGCATCTCAAAGTTTTGGACTGTTGTGTTTTCATTTTCATCTGTCTCCATGCATTTTTTTGATTTCTCTTTGATTCATTGGTTGAGCTATTCATTCTTTAGTAGCATGTTGTTTAACCTCCATGTATTTGTGGCCATTCCACATTTTTTCTTTTGGTTGACTTTTAGTTTCACAGTGATGTGGTCAGAGAAGTTGCATGGTATGATTTCAATCTTTTTGTATTTGTTGAGTCTTAATTTGTGACCTAATATGTGATCTATTCTGAAGAATGTCCCATGTACAGTTGAAAAGCATGTGCATTCTACTGTTTTAGGATGGAATGTTCTGAATATATATGTTAAGTCCATCTGGCCCAGTGTGTCATTCAAAGCTATTGTTTCCTTGTTGATTTTCTGCTTAGATGATTTGTCCTTTGATGTAAGTGGGGTGTTAAAGTCTCCTACTATTATTGTATTATTATCAATAAATTCCTTTATGTTTGCTATTAATAGTTTTATATATTCTGTGCTCCCATGTTGGGGCATAAATATTTACAATTGTTAGATATTATTGGATTGTCCCCTTTATTATGATATAATACCTTCTTTGTCTTTGTTTAAAGTCTAGTTTGTCCTATATAAGTATTGTTACTCTGGCTTTCTTTTGACATCCATTAACATTACAAATGTTTCTCTATCCCCTCACATTCAATCTACAGGTGGCTTTAGGTCTAAAATGAGTCTCTTAAAGGCATCATAGAGATGGGTATCGCTTTTTTATCCATTCTGATAACCTATATCTTCTGATTGAAGTGGTTAGTCTATTTATATTCAAAGTAATTATTAATAGATATGTATTTATTGTCATTTTATTACTTGTTTTGTCATTGTTTCTGGAGATTTTTCTGATCCTTTCTTCTTTGTCACTTTTGGTCTCTCCTTTGCAATGAGTCTCCTTTAATATTTCTTGCAGGACTGGTTTAGTGGTCATGAACTCCTTTAGTTTTGTTTGTCTGGGAAATTCTTTATCTCTCCTTCTATTTTGAATGATACCCTTGTTGTATAGAGTATTCTTGGCTGCAGATTTTTTCCCATCCAGCACTTTGAATATATCATGCCACTCCCTTCTGCCTTGTAAAGTTTCTATTGAAAAATCTCCAGCTAGCCTTATAGGGTTTCCCTTAAGTTACTGTCTTCTTCTGTCTCGCCATTTTATTTTTTTCTTTATCACTATATTTTGCCAATTTAATTATAATATGTCTTGGTGTGGGTCTCCTTTTGTTGATTTTCATGGGAATTCACTGTGCTTCCTGGATCTGGATGTCTGTTTCCTTCCTCAGATTAGGTACATTTTCAGCTGTTATTTCTTCAAATAAATTTTCTGCATCTTTTTCTCTTTCTTGTTCTTTGGTATTCTTATAATGTGAAAGTTATGTTTGATGGAGTCACTGAGTTCCCTAAGTCTATTCTCATTTTGCATAATTATTTTTTCTCTCTTTTGTTCAGCTTGATTACTTTCCGTTACTCTGTCCCCTAGGTCACTAATTCATTCCTCTGCTTCTTCCATACTGCTGTTCATTCCATCAAGCATGTTTCTCATTTCATGTATTGAGCCTTTTATATCCACTATGTTTTTCCTTATCTCTATGTTAAGGTTCTCAATCATGTCTTCCACTCTTTTCTAAATTCCAGTGGATATCCTTATAATCATTGCTTTAAATTCTCTATCGGGCATGTTACTTATATCTGTTTTGCTTGGATCTCTGTCCATGGCCTTATCACATTCATTCATTTGGGATAAATTCCTCTGTCTCTGCATTTTGTCTAAGTCTGTGCCTTCCTTCTGTTTGTTAGAAAAGCCAGTTATGTCTCCTGCTTATTCTTCAACGTGGCCTCTTTTCTCCCTTTAGTTGTGGAGATTGCTCTGTCAGTCTTCAGGTTGATTTCAGGAGTATAAAAGATGATTTGATAGTCATCTAGTTGGGTTCATGGGACAAAGTGAGCCTATGATCCTCCAACTCTGCCACCATCTTAGGAACAACTATTTCATCCAAGTGCTATTCACAGACTTTTAAATATATCTTTGCTGATCCTCCCATCAAGAGGTGGAGCGTATATCCTGACTCTTTAAGTGTGAGTTTTACTTGTGGCTGGTTTGGTCAATAAAACATGTCAGAAGTGATATTGTGCTAATTTGGAATCTCTCTCTCTCTCTCTCTGTCTTCCTCTGAACCCTGCCATTTCTGTGTTCAAAACTAGTCTAAGTTGCTGAAGTAAGAGAGGATATCTATCTATATAGAGAGATATAACTCCATATATAGATCTATTTATCTATAGATCTATATATAGAAAGAGATCTACCTAGATAGATCTATAGATCTATAGAAGAGGCCTATCTATATAGATATAAATGATATAGATATTAGATATAGATATAGATGATATAGATATAGATATAGATAGATATATCTATAGATAGGTCTATATATAGATCTCTTTCTATATAGATATATATCTATATACAGAGAGATATGTATATATAGATATATACATAGATATATGTATATATATATATAGAGAGAGAGAGAGAGAGAGATATCTGTATATATCTATATACAGAGAGATCTATATACAGACCTATCTATAGATATATATCTTCTTTATCCATTCATATATTGATGGACACTTAGGTTGCTTCTATATCTTGGCTACTGTAAATAATGCTGCAATAGACATAAGAGTGCATATATCTTTTCAAATTAATGTTTTCTTTTTCTTCAGGCAAATGTCCAGAAGTGGAAATATTGGATTGTATGTTATTTTTATTTGTAATTTTTTTGAGAATCTTCCATGCTGCTGTCCATAGTGGTTGCACCAATTTACACTTCCATCAACAGTGCATGAGAGTTCCTGTTCCTCTTCATCCTCACCAATACTTATTTCTTGCCTTTTTAATACTAGGCATTCTGACTGGAGTGAGAAGTTATCTTGTGGTTTTGATTTACATTTCCCTGATGATTAATTATGTTGAGTATCCTTTCATATGTCTTCTGGTCACCTACATGTCTTCCTTGGAGAAATGTCTATTCAGGTCCTTTGCCAATTTTTTAATCCAATTGTTTGTGGTTTTGGTGTTGAGTTATAGGAATTCTTTACATATTTTATCGTATATTTACCCATCAGATATATCATTTACAAATATCTTTGCCCATCCAGTAGTTTGACTTTTTGTTTTGTTGATGATTTCCCTTGATGTACATTATTTTTTTAGTTTGAAATTGCCTCAACTGTTTATTTTTGCTATTGTTGTCCTTACTTAAGGAAATCCAATCCAAAATGTATTGCCAAGACCAATGTTCAGTTATTGCCTGTGTTTACTGCCTATGTTTTCTTTTTTGGGGTTTTTATGGTTTCAAATCTTAGATTTAGGTGTTAATTCATTTTGAATTTATTTTTGTATATATTGTAAGAAAGTTGTCCAGCTTCAGTCTTTTACATGCAGCTGTCCAAGATTCCCAGCACCATTTTTTGAAAAGACTGCTTTTTCCTCATTTTATATTCTTGGTTCCTTTGCCATAAATTAATTGACCATATAAGTATGGGTTTATTTCTGGGCTCTCTATTCTGTTCCATTGTTCTCTGTATCAATTTTTGTGCCAGTACCATACTGTTTTAATTACTATAACTCTGTAGTATAGTTTCAAATCTGGGATTGTGATACCTCCAGCTTTATTTTTCTTTCTCAGGATTGCTTTGGCTATTCCAGGCTTTCTGTGTTTCCACAGAAATTGTAGAATTACTTGTTCTAGTTCTGTGACAAACTTAGGATTGCATTGAATCTGTAGATTGCCTTGGGATGTATGGATATTTTAACAATATTAATTATTTCAATCCATGAGCATTGTCTCTCTTCTCATTTTTTGCTTGTCATCTCCAATTTCTTTCATCAATGCCTTACAGTTTTCAGAGTATAGGTCTTTCACCACATTGGTTTAGTTTATTCCAAGTATATTTTTTGATACAATTGTAAATGGGATTGTTGTTGTTTTTAATTTCTCTTACTGTTACTTTGTTAACAGTGTATTTCAATGCAAATGATTTCTGTATGTTAATTTTGTACCTTGCAACTTTACTGAATTCATTTATTAGTTCTAATAGTCCTTTGATGGAGTCTTTAGGGTTTTCTATATATACTGTCATGTGATCTTCAAATAGGAACTGTTTTACTTCTTCCTTACCAACTTGGATAACTTTTATCTGGTTTTCTTCTCTTATTTCTGTGGCTAGGACTTCCAGTACTATGTTGAAGAAAAAACTAGGACTTCCAGACTGTGTTGAAGAAAAGTGGCAAGATGTACATCCCTGTTTTGTTCCTGATCTTGTAGGAAAGATTTTAGTTTTTCACCATTATGACGTCAGTTGTGGGTTTGTCACAAATAGCTTTTATTATGTTGAGGTATATTGTCTCTATACCCACTTTGTTGAGATTTTATGTATTTATTATTATTTTTTTACTTTGTTGAGGTTTTATTGTGAATGGATGTTGAATTTTGTCAATTCTTTTGTCCACATCAATTGCAATGATCATGTTTTTTATCCTTCATTTTTTAAAATATCGTGTATCATGGTGATTGATTTGTGGATATTAAAACATCCTTGCATCCCTAGGATAAATCTCATTTAATCATGGTGAATAATTCTTTTAATATATTGTTGAATTTGATTTGTTAATATTTTGTTGAGAATTTTTGCATCTATGTTCATTAAGCATATTGGCCTATAATATTTTTTTGTAGTGTCCATCTCATTTTGGTATCAGGATAATGCTTGCCTCATAGAAATTTGTCAGCATTGCTTCATTTTCAATTTTTGGGGGTAGTTTAAGAAGAATAGTTTAAGAAGAATTTGTTTAAATGTTTGGTAGAGTTCTCCTGTGAAGCTGTCTGGTCCTGAAGTTTTGTTTGTTGGGAGTTGTTGTGTTTGTTTTTTTTTTTTTTTTTTTTGGAAATTGATTCAATCTCTTTACTAGTAATTGATCTGTTCAGATATTCTATCTTCCTGATTCTTGGAATTTTGTAAAGTGTTATGAATTTATCCATTTCTTCTAGGTAGGCCAATTTGTTGGCATATAATTTTTCATAAGTAATTCCTTATAATCCTTTTATTCTGTGGTGTCAGTTGTTACTGCTTCTCTTTCACTTATTTTTTATTTATTTGCATCCTTTCTCTTTTTTTCATGATGAGTTTGGCTAAAAGTTTATCATTTCCGTTTATCTTTTCAAACAACCACTACTTGGTTTCATTGATTTTTTTTTTTTATTTTTGTCTCTATTTCATTAATTTCCATCCTGATCTTTATTATTACCTTTCTTCTACAAACTTTGGGGCTTTGTTCTGCTTTTTCTAGTTCCTTTCAATTGAAGGTTAGAGTGTTTATTTGAGATTTTTCTTGTTTGTTGTATTACTATCAACTTCCACTTTAGAACTGGTTTTGGTGTGCCCAAAGATTTTGAAACATTGTGATTCCATTTTCAATCATCTCAAAGAATGTTTTGATTTCCTCTTTGATTTCTTCATTGACCCATTGGTTGTTTAGTAGCATGCTGTTTAGCTTCCAAATTTGTGGAGTTTTTTTCCAGTTTTTTTTCTTGTAATTGACATCTAGTTTCATTTCATTGCAGTCTGAAAAGAAACTTGATATAATTTCAAACTTTGTAAATTTATTGAGACTTTTTTGTGGCCTAACATCTGATCTTTCCTGGAGAATATGTCATATGCCTTTGAAAATAATGTGTATTCTGCTGTTTTTAAATGGAATGTTCTGTATATACCTATTAAGTTCATCTGGTCTAATGTGCTATTCAAAGCCACTGTTTCCTTATGGATTTTCTGTCTGTATGAGCTATACTTTGATATAAATGGGCTGTTAATTCCCATTACTATTATTGTATTGCTCTCAGTTTTTCCCTTTGGTCTGTTAATATTTGCCATATATATTTGTGATCCTATGTTGGATGCTAGATATTTACAATTATTATATCCTCTTGTTGGACTGATCTCTTTATCATTATGTAATGCCCCTTTTGTCTTTTGTTACAATCTTTATTTTAAAGTCCATTTTGTCTAATATAAGTATTTCTACCCTAGTTTTTTTTTCTTCCATTTGCATAGAATATCTTTTTCTTTCCCTTCACTTCCAGTCATTTGTGTCTTTAAGTCTGAAGTAAGTCTCTTGTAGGCAGTTTATAGATGGGTCTTGATTTTTTATTCCTTCATTTACACTATGTCTTTTGATTGAAGCATTTAGGTCATTTACATTTAAAGTAATTAGTGATAGGTAAATACCTATTACCATTTGTTCATTGTTTTCTGGTTGTTTTTGTAGTTCTTTTATGTGCCTTTCTTCTCTTGCTCTCTTCCCTTGTGATTTGATGAATTTTATTAGTGATATGCATGGATTCCTTTCTGTTTATATTTTGTGTATCTAGTATTGGTTTCTGGTTTGTGGTTACCATGACTTTCATATATAATATCTTATGATATAGCATTCTATTTTAAGTTAATGTTTGCTTAAGTTTGAACACATTCCAAAAGCACTAGATTTTTACCCCTTCCATGTTTTATGTATATGGCATTATATTTTATATATTTTATTTGTGTATCCCTTAATTATCAGAGATATAATTTTTACTATTTTTGTATGTTAACCTTCACACTAGCTTTACACATGATTAATCTATTACCTTTATTATACGTTTACTTTTACTAGTGAAATTTTTTTCTTTCATAATTTTTTTTAGTTCTAGTTATGAAATTTTCTTTTCTCCTTAAAGAAGTCTCTTTAACATTTCTTGTAAGGCCATTTTAGTGGTGATAAACATTTTTGACTTTTATTTAGCTGGAAAGTCTATGTCTTCTTCAATTCCAAATAATAAAATAAACTTGCTAAGTAGAGTACTCTTGGCTGTAGAGTTTTTTTTTTTCACTTTTAGCACTCTTTTTTAAAATTTTTCATTTTAATTCCAGAATAATTAACATACAGGGTTATATTAGTTCAGGTGTACAATATAGTGATTCAACAATTCTATGCATTACTCAGTACTTATCATGATAAGTGCACTCTAATCCCCATCACCTATTTCACCCATAACCCCATCCATCCCCACTCTGATAACCATCAGTTTGTTCTCTATAGTTAAGAGTCTGATTCTCTCTCTCTCTCTCTCTCATTTTACTTTGTTCATTCATTTTGTTTCTTAAATTCCACACAGGAATGAAATCACAGATATTTTTTTCTTTCTCTGACTGGCTTATTTCACTTAGCATAATACTTTCTAGCTCCATCCATGTTGCTGTAAATGGTAAGATTTCATTCTTTTTTATGACTGAATAATATTTTATTGTGTATAAGTGCATGTGTGTATACATATATGTATTCTTTATCCATTCATCTTTTGATGGACACTTGGCTACTTCCATAGTTTGGCTATTGTAAATAATTCTGCAATAAACATAGGGGTGCATGTATCCCTTTGAATTAGTGTTTTTGTATTTTTGGGGGTAAGTACCCAGTAGTGCAAGTACTGGATCATAGGATAGTTATATTTTTAACTTTTTGAGCAAACTCTATACTGTTTTCCAGAGTGGCTGCACCAGTTTTGCATTCCCCCCAACAGTGCAAGAGGGCTCCTTTTTCTCCACATCCTCACCAATACTTACTGTTTCTTGTGTTTTTTATTTTAGCCATTCTGAGAGGTGTGAGGTGATATCTCATTGTAGTTTTGATTTACATTTCCCTGATGTATATCTTGATGAGTGATATTGAGCATCTTTTCATGTGTCTGTTGACAAAATGCTTCTACACAGTGAAGAAAACAATCAACAAAACTAAAATGCAACCTACTGAATGAGAGAAGATATTTGCAAATGACATATCCAGTAAAGGGTTAGTATCCAAGGCATATAAAGAATTTATACAACTCAACAACCAAAAAACAAGTAGTCTGATTAAAAATGGGCAGAAGACTTGAACAGACATTTCTTCTTTTAGCACTTTGATTATATCATGCCACTCCCTTCTGACCTGCAAAGTTTTTGCTGATAAATTAGCTGATAGTCATATGGGGTTTCCCTTGTACATAACTAGCTCCTTTTCTCTTGTTTTTTTTTTGTTGTTGTTGTTTGTTTGTTTTGTTTTGTTTTTTTTACGATTCCCTCTTAATCTTTAGTTTCTGACATTTTAATTATTACGTGTCTTGGTGTAGACCTCTTCGGGTTCATCTTGTTTGGGGCTCTCTGTGTTTTCTGGACATCAGTGTCTGGTTTTGTTTTGTTTTATTCCCCCAGATTAGTGAAGTTTTCAGCTATTATTTTGTTGTTGTTGTTGTTGTTTTTCATATAAACTTTCTGTCTCTGTCTTCCTCTTTTCCTTTTGGGACCCTCATAATGTGAATTTTATTATGCTTGATGTTATCTAGTTTCTCTTAATTTATCCTCATTTTTAAAACTATTTTTCTTTTTGTTGTTCAGCTTGGAAGATTTCCACTACCCCCTCTTCTAAATTGCTGATCCATTTTTCTGAATCCTCCAATCTGCTGTTGATTCCTTCTAGTGTATTTTTCATTTTAGTTATTGTATTCTTCAGCTCTGATTGTTTTCTTTTAATGTTTTCTATCTCTTTGTTGAAGTTTGTACTGAGTTCTTCCACTCTTCTCCTAGGCGCCATAAGCATATTTATAAGCATTGCTTTAAATGACCATAGCTGATGAAAGTTGGCCCTTCCCTATGCTGACTGGAGTTGGTTTGGAGGGGGCTCCAGTCCCAGTTGGGACTTCCTGCCTTTGTGGCAGGGCAAAAGCTGCCTTGGAAGGGCACTTTCCAGGAAGAGAGTTGGGTATATTGGGTATATGAGAGAATGTTTGGGTGGGGTGAGTACTGGTAGTAAGGTTGATAGAGAGAGTCAGAACTGTCTCCCACCAATATCAGGCCAGCTAAGCCTAGCATTAGGCTGAAGGAGGTTTTTTTAAAATGGTGCCTGCCAACACTTCCATTCCTGGAGAAATTTCTATAGATACCTGCTCCTCTGGTTCATGTCTTAAAATTAGTCAATTAATCTCCTTCATGTATAAGAGGCACTTTTCAAACTGCTGCCTCTGTTTTGGGTCTCACAGTGAGTGTTATATTGTGTTGGCCCTTTAAGAGTTGAGTTTCAGTTTCTGATAACCCTCTGGCTCAACCAAAGTTAAGCTCCACTGATTTCCAAACCTCCCTAGGTTAAGCCCTGCTGATTTTTAAAAGAAGACATTATGGGAGTTTGTCTTTCTAGTCTAGATCCCCAGGGCATGGGGTGCCTAATTTAGGGTTTCATCCCTTCATTCCTGAGGGGGGACATCAATGCTTGTGTTACCTCTCCAACTTGTAGGTCAACATGCTGAAGATTGCTTCTTGGCTGCCTCTCTGACACTCCTGCCCTTCTTGAAATGGCTTTTCCTTTTTATATCTTTAGCTGTGGAAGAGCTGTTCAGCTAGTTTCAAGTCATTTTCAGAGTGAGTTACACTATATTCAGTTTCAGCCTTGATGTGCTTATGGGAGAAGATGAGCTGAAGATCCTTTTACTCTGCCATTTTCCAAGCTCCTCTGACCATTTTGAAAATCAGGTTTGTATGGTCTTTTGTGCCATTGAGTTGTATGAGTTTTTAAATTATATTTTGGATATTAACCTCTTAGTAGATACTTGATTTACAAATGTTTTCTCCAGTTCCATAAGTTACCTTTTAGTTTTGTTGATGGTTTCTTTTGCTGTGTAGAAGGATTTTTTAGATTAATATAGTCGTACTTATTTAATTTTGTTTTTGTTGTTTATGCTTTTGGTGTCATACCCAGGAAATTGCTGTCAAGGCCACAATTTCACAACCAACATCATCCTCAGTGTTGAAAGACTGAAATATTTTCCTCTGAGATAAGGAGCAAGATAAGAGTGCTTTCTTTCACCACTCCTATTCATCATAGCCAGAGCAACCAGGCAAGATAAAGAAATAAAAGGCATCCAAATACAAAAAGAAGTAGTAAAATTGTCTTTGTTTGCAGAATGTGACCTTATTTATAAAAAATCCTAAAGACTACACCAAAAACACCTGTTAGAACGAATTAACAAGTTCAGTAAAGCTGTAGAACCCAAAATCAATATAGAAAAAACAGTGTGTTTCTATACACTGACCACAAAACATGTGAAAAAGAAATTTCGAAAACAAAGCCATTCACGATAGTGTCAAAAACCATAAAAATACTTCAGAATATGGGGTACCTGGGTGGCTCAGTCAGTTAAGCATCTGATTTGATTTCAGCTCAGATCACGATCTCAGGGTTTTGGGATTGAGCCTTGGTTGAGGCTTCCCACTCAGCAGGGAGTCTGCTTGTCTCCCTCTCCCTATGCCTTTCCCCCGCTTGCTCTCTCTCTTTCTTAAATAAATAAATAAATCTTTAAAAACAATACTTAGGAACAAATTAATCCAAGAAGGTAAAGTTCTATACACTTAAAATTATAAAACTTTGACAAATTGAAGAAGAGAAACAAAAGGAAAGATATCTCATGTTTGTAGATTAGAAGAATGTTAAAATGTTCATATTATCCAAAGCCATCTCTAGATTCAATTCAATCTTTATCAAAATGCCAATGGCATTTTTATAGAAATAGAAAAGGAAATTGTAAATTTTATATGCAACCACAAAATACCCAGAATAGTTAAAGCAATTCTGAAAAAGAAGAAAGCCAGAGACATCACACTTCATGGTTTCAAACTATACTACAAAGCTGTGGTAGTCAAAACAGTATGGTACTGGCATAAATATAGACACATAAACTAATGGAACAAAATCAAAATTCCAAAAATAAACCCCTGCATATACAGTCAGCTGATATTTGACCAAAAAAAAAAATACTCAATGAGGAAAGGATATTTTCTTCAATATATGGTGTTGGGAAAACTAGATAACCACATGCAGGAGAATTCAACTGAACTCTTATCTTACATAACTCACAAAAACTAACTCAAAGTTGATTAAAGACTTAAACATAAGACCAAGACCTGCAGCCATAAAACACTTAGAAAATTACATTAAAAAAAAAAACAACTCTTTGGCATTGATCTTGGCATACATTTCCTGGATATGACACCAAGCCTTTTTATTATACCCCCAAAATGCATGTTTCTAAATGATTTAGGAAGATTTGACCTTTTTTACTCTATGATTTTTAGAATGACTTAAAGGGTCTTGGATAGGTTAAGCTGGAAATGTCCAAAACAGAACCAAACAGAATGAAGGAAACTGGAATCATTTTTTTTTAATTTTAAGGTAAAAGAAATTGAATCTTTATTCTGGGAAGAGAAGACTCAGTGGCTATATGATACCTTTTCAAATATTTAGAAGGTGTTCTTTGGACATATTCTTTTTTACTTAGTAGTTTTCCACACAGATCCAATGGCTTTGTATTTAATACTGTAATGGACAATGGTTAAATAAAAGCCATATATTCCAGCCCCTTATTTCCTCTACTTCTGGTGAAGCGTCTACTGCCAATCATATAAGCAATCAACTACTTGGCTATTTTGAGCTATGAGTTGAGGATGGGGGATGAGCAGAAGAGGTGGCATACCAAGCTGTATTGCTCTTTTATACCTCATTGTGAATGAATCATTGGAAATATTTCTACATGAAAACTGATTTTAATCGAAGAAATGGAAAAAACATAGAAGAAAATTAAGTACCCAGATGTGGGAGAAAACAGGGAATAAAGGTGCTAAAGATATCAGAGGGAAACTACTTACCCATTTGTCAAAGTTGTCAATGGATAAGCAGCTCTATTATATTTGGATCCTTTTTAAGAGACTGAATCTTCTACAGTTCCAAGGGCCTTAATCATCTTCACTCTAATCATTAAAATTTCCCCTTGTTTCTCATTAGGCTTACAATTAATACACCGTGTGCGTCACTGACAATTGAGCTACTCAGACCAGCTCTGATTTAACACAACTCTGCTACAAAATGTTTGTTGAAAAGCGCCTCATTGTCTAGGGAATTAAAACTCATAGCTTGGTGTGCCAGATCATTTCCGGTTTTGCCTCCACATTCCATTCTAATATTATATCCCATGCTTTACCTTCATAGCTATTGTCCCTTATTCTAGCTAAACTACATGTTGTTTATTGTAAAGTACATACACTTTAATTCTGTACTTTTCCTATGCTTTGTTTCTCAAACTCCTCATCTCAGTGAGATCATATGATAATTGTCTTTCTCTGACTGACTTATTTCGCTTAGCATAATACCCTCTAGTTCCATCCATGTCATTGCAAATAGCAAGAGTTCGGGGTTTTTTGTGATGGCTGCATAATATTCCATTATATATATATACCACATCTTCTTTATCCATTCATCTCTTGATGGACATCTTGACTCTTTCCATAGTTTGGCTATTGTGGACATTACTGCTATAAACATTGGGGTGCATGTACCCCTTCAGATCACTACATTTGCATCTTTGGGGTAAATACCCAGTAGTGCAATTGCTGGGTCATACAGTAGCTCTATTTTCAACTTTTTGAGGAACCTCCATACTGTTTTCCAGAGTGGCTCCACCAGCTTGCATTCCCACCAACAGTGTAGGAGGGTTCCCCTTTCTCTGCATCCCCGCCAACATCTGTTGTTTCCTGACTTGTTAATTGTAGCCATTCTGACTGGTGTGAGGTGGGATCTCATTGAAGTTTTGATTTGGATTTCCTTGATGCCGAGTGATGTTGAGCACTTTTTCATATGTCTGTTGGCCATTTGGATATTTTCTTTGGAAAAATGTCTGTTCATGTCTTCTTCCCATTTCTTGGTTGGATTATTTGTTCTTTGGGTGTTGAGTTTGATGTTCTTTATAGATTTTAGAAACTACCCCTTTATCTGATATGTCATTTGCAAATATCTTCTCCCATTCTGTCGGTTGTCTTTTGGTTTTGTTGACTGTTTCCTTTGCTGTACAAAAGCTTTTTCTCTTGATGAAGTCCCAATAGTTCATTTTTGCCCTTGCTTTCCTTGCCTTTGGTGATGTTTCTAGGAAGAAGTTGCTGCGGCTGAGGTTGAAGAGGTTGCTGCCTGTGTTCTCCTTTAGGATTTTGATGGACTCCTATCTCACATGTAGGTCTTTCAACCATTTTGAGTCTATTTTTGTGTGTGGTGTAAGGAAATGGTTCAGGTTCATTCTTCTGCATGTGGCTGTCCAATTCTCCCAACACCATTTGTTGAAAAGACCATCTTTTTTCCATTAGACATTCTTTCCTGCTTTGTCGAAGATTAGTTGACCACACAGTTGAGGGTCCATTTCTGGGCTCTCTGTTCTGTTCTACTGATCAATATGTCTGTTTTTGTGCCAGTACCATACTGTCTTGATGATGACAGCTTTGTAATAGAGCTTGAAGTCCGGAATTGTGATGCCACCAGCTTTGCTTTTCTTTTCCAACATTCCTCTGGCTATTCGGGGTCTTTTCTGTCCATACAAATTTTTAGGATTATTTGTTCCATTTCTTTGAAAAAAGTTGATGGTATTGGATAGGGATTGCATTAAATGTGTAGATTGCTCTAGATAGCATAGACATTTTCACAATATTGTTCTTCCAATCCGTGAGCATGGAACATTTTTCCATTTCTTTGTGTCTTCCTCAATTTCTTTCATGAGTATTCTACAGTTCTCTGAGTATAGATCCTTTGTCTCTTTGGTTAGGTTTATTCTTAGGTATCTTATGGTTTTGGGTGCAATTGTAAATGGGATTGACTCTTTAAATTCTCTTTCTTCTGTCTTTTTGTTGCTGTATAGAAATGCAACTGATTTCTGTGCAATGATTTTGTATCCTGCCCCTTTACTGGATTCCTGTATGAGTTCTAGCAGTTTTGGGGTGGAGTCTTTTAGGTTTTCCACATAAAGTATCATATCATCTGCAAAGAGTGAGAGTTTGACTTCTTCTTTGCTGATTCAGATGCCTTTTATTTCTTTTTGTTGTCTGATTGCTGTGGCTAGGACTTCTAGTACTATGTAGAATAGCAGTGGTGATAGTGGGCATCCCTGCCGTGTTCCTGACCTTAGGGGAAAAGCTCTTAGTTCTTCCCTATTGAGATTGATATTCGCTGTGGGTCTTTCATAGATGGTTTTTATGATATTGAGGTGTGTACCCTCTATCCCTACACTCTGAAGAGGTTTTTTTTTTTTTTAAGATTTTATTTATTTATTTGACAGAGAGAGAGACAGAGTGAGCACAAACAGGGAGAGTGGCAGGCAGAGGCAGAGGGAGAAGCAGGCTCCCCACAGAGAAGGGGGAGCCCAATGTGGGACTCGATCCCAGGACTCCGGAATCATGACCTGAGCTGAAGGCAGTCACTTAACCAACTGAGCCACCCAGGCCCCTACACTCTGAAGAGTTTTAATCATGAAAGGATGCTGTACTTGTCAAATGCTTTTTCTGCATCTATTGAGAAGATCATATGGTTCTTGTTCTTTCTTTTGTTAATGTATTCTATCACATTGATTGTTTTGTGGATGATGAACCAACTTTGCAGTCCAAGAATAAATCTCACTTGGTTGTGGTGAATAATCCTTTTAATGTACTGTTGAATCTTATTGGCTAGTATCTTGGTGAGAATTTTTACATCTATGTTCATCAAGGATATTGGTCTGTAATTCTCCTTTTTGATGGGGTCTTTGTCTGGTTTTGGGATCAAGGTAATGCTGGCCTCATAAAATGAGTTTGGAAGTTTTCCTTCCATTTCTATTTTTTGGAACAGTTTCAGAAGAATAGGTATTAATTCTTCTTGAAATATTTGGTAGAATTCTCCTGGGAAGGCATCTGGCCCTGGGCTCTTGTTTGTTGGGAGATTTTTGATTACCGCTTCAATTTCCTTAGTGGTTATGAATCTGTTCAGGTTTTCTGTTTCTTCTTGGTTCAGTTTTGGTAGTTTAAACATCTTAGGAATGCATCCATTTCTTCCAGATTATCTAATTTGCTGGCTTATAGTTGCTCATAATGTTTTTATAATTGTTGTATTTCTTTGGCGTTGGTTGTGATTTCTCCCCTTTCATTCATGATTTTATTTATTTGGGTCCTTTCTCTTTTCTTTTTGATAAATCTGGCCAGGGGTTTATCAATCTTTTCAATTATTTCAAAGAACCAGCTCCTAGTTTCTTTGATCTCTTCTACTGTTTTTTTTTTTTTTTTTTTGGTTTCTATTTCATTGATTTCTGATCTGATCTTTATTATTTCTCTTCTCCTGCTGGGTTTAGGCTTTATTGGCTCTTCTTTCTCCAGCTTCTTTAGGTGTAGGTTTAGGTTGTGTATTTGAGACCTTTCTTGTTTCTCAAAAAAGTCTTGTATTGCTATACATTTTCCTCTTAGGATCTCCTTTGCTGCATCCCAAAGATTTTGAACAGTTGTGTTTTCATTTTCATTTGTTTCAATTAATTTTTTAAATTCTTCTTTAGTTTCCTGGTTGACCCATTCATTCTCTAGTAGGATGCTCTTTAGCCTCCATGTACTTGAGTTCTTTCCAACTTTCCTCTTGTGATTGAGTTCTAGCTTCAAAGCATTGTGGTCCAAAAATATGCAGGGAATGATCCCAAACTTTTGGTACCAGCTGAGACCTGATTCGTGAGCCAGGATGTGAACTATTCTGGAGAATATTCCATGTGCACTATAGAAGAATGTGTAATCTCTTGCTTTGGAATGGAATGTTCTGAATATATCTGTGAAGTCCATCTAGTCCAGTATGTCATTTAAAGCCTTTAATTCTTCGTTGATCTTTTGCTTAGATGATCTGTCCATTTCAGTGAGGTGGTGTTAACGTTCCCTACTATTATTGTATTGTTGCTGATGTGTTTCTTTTCTTTTGTTATTAACTGGCTTATAAAATTGCCTGCTCCCATATTAGGGGCATAGACATTTACAATTGTTAGATCTTTTTGTTGGATAGATCCTTTAAGTATGATGTAGTGTCCTTCCTCATCTCTTAATACAGTTTTTGGTTTAAATCTAATTTTTCTGATAGAAAGATTGCCACCCCAGCTTTCTTTTGATGTCCATTATCATGGTAAATTGTTTTCCACCCCTTCACTTTCAATCTGGACGTGTCTTTGGGTCTAAAATGAGTCTTTTGCAGACAACATATCGATGGGTCTTGTTTTCTTATCCAATCTGATACCCTGTGTCTTTTGATTGGGGCATTTAGCCCATTTACATTCAGGGTAACTATTGAAAGATATGAATTTAGTGCCACTGTATTGCCTGTAAGGTGACTGTTACTGTGTATTGTCTCTATTCCTTTCTGGTCTATGTTACTTTTAGGCTCTCTCTTCACTTAGAAGACCCTTTCAATATTTCTTGTAGGGCTGGTTTGGTGTTTGCTAATTTGTTCAGTTTTTATTTGTCCTGGAAGCTTTTTCTCTCTCCTTCTATTTTCAATGACAGCTTAGCTGGATATAGTATTACTGGCTGCATATTTTTCTTGTTTAGTGTCCTGAATATATCATGCCAGTCCTTTCTGGCCTGCCAGGTCTCTGTGGATAGGTCTGTTGCTAATCTAATGTTTCTACCATTGTAGGTTACAAACCTCTTGTCCTGAGCTGCTTTCAGGATTTTTTCTTTGTCTCTGAGACTTGTAAGTTTTATTATTAGATGTTGGGTGTTGACCTATTTTTATTGATTTTGAGGGGGATTCTCTGTGCCTCCTGGATTTTGATGTCTGTTTCCTTCCCCCAATTAAGGAAAGTCTCTGCTATAATTTGTTCCAATATATCTTCTGCCCCTGTCTCTCTTTCTTCTTCTTCTGGGATCCCAATTATTCTAATATTGTTTCTTCTTATGGTATCACTTATCCCTCAAATTCTGCCCTCATGATCCAGTAGTTGTTTCTCTCCTTTTCTTAGCTTTTTATTTTCCATCATTTGGTCTTCTATACCACTAATTCTCTCTTCTGCCTCATTTATCCTAGCAGTTAGAGCCTCCATTTTTTATTGTACCTCATTAATAGCCTTTTTTATTTTGACTTAGTTAGATTTTAGTTCTTTTATTTTTCCAGAAAAGGATTCTTTAGTATCCTCCATGCTTTTTCCAAGCCCAGCTAGTATCTTTATAATCATCATTCTGAACTCTAAATCTGACATCTTCCTAATGTCCGTATTGATTAGGTCCCTGGCAGTTGGTGCTGCCTCTTGTTCTTTTCTTCAACGTGAGTTTTTCTGTCTTGTCATCTTGTCCAGAGGAGAATAGATGAATGAGAGAGCAAAATGCTAACAGGGTAACCAGGAACCCAGAAAAATATACACTAAACAAATCAGAAGAGACCCAAAACTGGGTGGAAAAGAAATGGAAAGAAAGAAAGAAAAAAAAAAAAAGAATACAATCAAATATGATCAGGCTGGTGAATAAATCAGTGTCGCACACTAGATTTTGGGCATATTTTGGTCTGTTAGAAGAAACTACATCTTAAAATTTTAATGAAAGAAAAACTAATATATGTACAAAAATGAGTAAATATGATGAAGGAATGGAATATGACTGTAAAGATGAAAATTATGAAAGATTTTATAAAAGGAATTGATAACATAAGAAGTTTGTTGAAAAAAGAAAGAAGAGAAATTTAGAAAAAAAAAAAGAGAGAGAATGTGATCAGGCAGGAGACTGAACAAAGCCATACAGTAGAGATTTAGGGTATATTTTGTTCTGTTAGAAGGAACTGTATCCCAAAATTTTAAAGAGAGAACAACTTATATGCATACAAAAAATAAGGTTAACTACAAAAAAGGGATAGAACATGACTCTAAAAATAAAAAATAAAAAAAGATTTTAAAAAAAGGGATTGATAAGATGTTGTTTGAAAAAGGAAATTTAAAAAAATAGAAAAAGAAAAAAAATAAAGAAAATTTTAAAAATTAACTTTGAAAGACTAAAGTATCCTGTGAGAAAAAGCCATGAATTCTATGTGCTGTATTCCCCTAGTGCTGGAGTTCTGCCTTTCTCATTGATTGGTAAACTTGGTCTTGGCTGGCTGTTCTTGCTGATCTTCTGGGGGAGGGGCCTGTTGCAGTGATTCTCAAGTGTCTTTGCCTGAGGCGGAATTGCCCCACCCTTGCCAGGGGCCAGACTAAGTAATCTGCTCAGGTTTGCTCTTGGTAGCTTTTGTTCCCTGAAAGCATTCCATACAGCTTTGGAGGATAATAAAAATGGTGGCCTCCCAATCTCTGCCCTGGAGGAGCCGAGTATTTGGCACCCCACTCCTCAGTGAGCCCTCAGAGAAAAGCAGTCAATCACTCCTGTCTCCCCAGTCTCCCGCCACACTCTGTGCTCACCTGGCCTGTGAACGAGCATTTCTACCTCTGGCACACAACCCCGTTTGGAGTCTCCAAACCCAGCAGATTCCTGCAGTGTGCTCCCACGCTGCTCCTCCTTGGGGAAGAAGGGGAGTCTCCCTGGATCTGCCACTTGTTTGGTCCCTGCTGGAAGAGTAGTGGCCTGACTGTGCCACAGATCATGGTTTATGGCAACCCCTTGCTGAAAGCCCACTTCTTGGCTCCATCTTTGCAGCCAGCTTCCTCGCTCCGGTACCTGGGAGCTCTGCCACATTCAGGCACCCCTGGTCTTTCTGTGACCCTGAGGATCCTGAGACCACACTGTCCCAGCCAGTGTTCCACCCCCCACTTAGCCACTAGAGCAACGTCCCTCAGTGGAGCAGACTTCTAAAAGTTCCGATTTTGTGCTCTGCTGCTCTATCACTTGCTGGTAGTCAGCTCCCTCCCCCTGCGGTCTATCTTCCCATATTATCACCTCAGATTCACTTCTCAGCATGTCCTACCTTCCAGAAAGTGGTTGCTTTTCTGTTCATAGAGTTGCTGCTATTCTTTTCTTCGAACTCCTGTTGAGTTTGTAGGTGTTCAGAATGGTTTGATACCTATCCAGCTGAATTCCTGGGCCCAGACGAAATTTAGGTCTCCTCCTTCACCATCTTGCTCCTCCCTGCCCGTATGTAAAATTCTTACCCATGTTCTGTAAAATCTAGGCAAAACACTACCTTATCAACACAGCTTTCTATAACCTGTTCTCCCTAACCATACCTCCCTGCTCATTGACTTCTCAATATTTTCTCCCTTATTCTGATCAAATGGTACTATTTTTGCATCTTACTTGTTAGTTATGCTTTCTTCTTTGTGTCCTTGTATTTTAGTATTAAGTTGAACTACATGAAATTGTTGATATTCAACCATTTTTTACTCATATAAGCAGAATTTACATGATTCAACTTAATATATGACTTATCTCTCCTAATAAACTATAAGATTTTTGAATTCCCCTAAAGTGTGTACCTAGTGCTCCCTCTAATTCTCCTTCCAGCATAATATTATCTGTTGAAATGAATGACTATGTTATGTTCAAATTGGGTCCCAATGTTCAGGAATTCTCAGGTTGAGCCATTTAAGTGGGATTTTTTTTCTTCTAAAAATTGATAACTAAAGAGACTCTCATAAATAGTTTCTGGATAAAGTGGCTGAATCAAAAGAAGACAAATTTATACATTACTTAGTAAATTTATATGATCTCTAAAGGTAATTCAACTTTGAGATTTTATTATTTTAATTGCCAAACTCTCCAGATGTATGAGTTGTTGGCTGCTTCCTGAGCATATTTCAATTGGACCTCATATCCCATACAATGTTCTTACTCTTTTAGGTTTTGTTATGTAGAGCTTTCTCCCAGGGGCACATTTCACCTTAATTCTAAACACTGTCAACTATTTATTTTTATTCTCTTTTTTGCTAAGGCAATCATCATCCATTTGTAAGTGCCCTATTCTGTTGTATTTTCCTTTCAAGTAGTTATGCCAGTGTCTAAGCACAAAGGCTTCAGGTTCTTTTTTCATTATTTTCTGTACTCTCAATACCTACCACAGTACCTGGAACATCATAGGCCCTGAGATAATTAATGTTTGCTAAAGGGAGAAATAAAAGAAAAAAGGGAGTTAGGAAGGAAAGAAAGGAGGAAGGAAGGATACCATTCCAGAGATTCATTATCTATTAAGTTAAACCTCCTTTGGCCAGTCTGCAATTTTGTTGTGGTTCATCAGTTTAGGTTGGAATCCTTAGAAAGAATTTAAAAGGTAACTTTTAGGAATTAGATGCAATGGAATTGGGTGATTTCCATTTGTCTTCTGAGTGCCAGGATAAAGGCAGTAGTAAGATTTCCCCTGTGATGAATAGAACACTAAGGAAAATCAACTTTTAGGATGACACGACCAATGTAGAGATATCACTGAGAAACATCTCATAAATGAAAGCAGAATAGACCTTGGCATGTGAGCTGAGCAACAGAAGATTGACAATCTGCTTATCTGCAAGAAAAAAAAAAAATCTTAACTACAAAACCAAGCAAGCAGATTGCTGCCCCTCAGGCTCCAAGCTTCTAGGGCCATGATTACTACATATTTTCCCCTCCTCCACTTTCAATGTATCGAACAATCTCAGGAATGCAGGAAATAATGAATGACTTCCAAAACTATTAGCAATATATTCAGAACACAGGATCCTGCAAGACATAGCAAAGGCAGGCTGAGGTTTTTTTTTTTTTTTTTCCCAAGCTAAATGTCTCTTAGAAAGTCTCTTAGAAAGTTCTTCCCAATGGACAGATCAGTGAAGTGCTGACTCAAGAAGGCTGCTCTCTGGGTGACACACATTTTATGTGGTCTTTCAGTCATTCATTGCCCTTTTGGTCTGGAGGTTAATAACGCATGACTAAGAGGAAAATATTTCCCTTTGGAAAAAAAAATGAAAATCTGTCAATCAATCCTTTTTATTTCAGGTTGAAGAAATTTTCTCAAGAAGGGCATACTCCTGCCTCAGGAGTGGCAATCCCAGGAATGTTGATTAAGGACACAGTTTCAGGCTTTTTAATTTAGCACCTCCAGTTTGCTTCAAATAGAGTTCTGCAGGCAGAAAAGATGCACAGTATATATATAGAAATGTGAAACTCATCTACTGAGATGTTATTTCTCAGTGACATTACTTATCTTGCATTATAAGATTAACAAAGAACTTATAGGCTGCAAAATAAGAGACTTCCATCTCCTTCTTTATGAGATTACAAATTACCATTTTTAAAAAATACCTTCACTACTCGGGGCGCCTGGGCGGCTCAGTCGTTAAGCGTCTGCCTTCAGCTCAGGTCCTGATCTCAGGGTCCTGGGATCGAGCCCTGCATCGGGCTCCCTGCTCCGCGGGAAGCCTGCTTCTCCCTCTCTGGCTCCCCCTGCTTGTGTTCCCTCTCTCGCTGTGTCTCTCTCTGTCAAATAAATAAAATCTTAAAAAAAAAATACCTTCACTACTGATAGGCAATTTTATATTATATGTTACATATAATATATTATATATAATGAATATTGAATATATATTCAAATTGGGTGGTATGGACATAATGCATCTAGCAATGAAGGAACTCAGAATATGGAGGTGATAAATCTTCATCCTTTCCACCAAAAGAGGCAATCTTTCTTTTTATTTATATAGAGACTGAGTTTATAAATCCAGTCTAATCCTTCAGTTTTTTTCACCCACATTATGTCTGATTCTGTATTGCATTTTATGGATTGTATTGTTTTCTACATTTCAAGGTAAGTGCATGTCATATTGACCTTTGGTGGAACCCAGAAATAGGAATGTAAACCAAAACTGGAGAGGCATAGCACAATTTAGGACCAGAATAAATAGATCTTAAGAGTATTAGAATCCAAGGAAAATAAAATACCAGGAGTTAGGATGATGTCAAAAGTTAATAGTAGACATGGAACCAGGAACAAGAGAAAAAGAAGGCAGAGGTTATATCCAGGCAACGGGTCAAAACACTGTAAGTAATCTGTAGAGTATACATAAAGTACCCAAAACAGGAATTGAAGTAAAATTTGCCTCCAACAGAAAGTTTCACTATAGCAGACAGCAATGACCAGTTTACCTATAGCAAACAAGACTAAGAAGTTGTATCTGTGGAGCAGCTTGTCATGCTTGGAAGAGTTTAAGTTTGTTCTAGAAGTACACAAATACATTCTGTTATCTATTTACTGTCTTAATATCTATCTTGAAGCCAAGTCTTCATAGATTCACTGGTCTATGCATAGCAGCCAGTCCAGGTACTTCCCTTCACTTTTTCTGAAAAGGAATGAATATAGTTGGGAACAAATGACAGTTATTCCCTGCGTTCCCTTAAATCAAGATGGCCCAGGAGATTGTAGGGTCTATCTATCATATTCCAGGAGTGAAATAAAATAGCTTATTAAGTGTTGGTTCATTCCAGAAAATTAATAGAAATATGTCCTTTACCTACATCAATTTTCAGATGATTGGTAATAGCTTAGTCTCTGTCACATAGTATAAAGTAAGAAAAGAAAATCTTTTGAGTTTCCACTATGTGCTAGGCACTCTATTAGGCTCCTGTAAATACATTATCTCATTTAATATTCATAAATAGCTCTTCAAGCACCATATTATTATGATTTAAATATATTGTTTCATAATTGTTTTCACAGTGTTCATAGTCCCTAAATCACTTGGCAATGGGCAATTTTTGCAAATCTTTTAAAAAACAACCATAAGATCTAGATTAGCCTTTGGAACATGAAATGATGCCTGCAAACACAAAAAGATTGTTGCATTCCTTAATGCTCTCATAAAAGCTGTTAAGTGTAACAGAAGTTTAGGATAATTGCTGTAGTAGGCTATTTCCAATAATGTTAGAAGATTTCACAATTTCAGTTACTACCAGTTAATGTTTGTAGTCATTTTTTTTTTGCATTGCACAGTAATTTACTCAGAGTTAAATATTTTTATCATGATATGATGTAGATAGAAGAGAACATTGGAGTGACATATACACGTCTGTATGTATATACAAACACATATACTAACAGTCACTTACATATAGTATCCCCTTCTCTGAAACACCTACAGTTAATTTTTTTTTAGTCCTGTCCTCCCCACCTCAACACACTAAACAAAAAGACCAGAGATATAATCACATCAAATTTCAAACTCAGTTTAAATTCTACAAAATGCTTGGCATACTGAAATCCTTAGACGTCTTACCTAAGAGTGATTATTATCTACCTTCTTGGCTAGTAAGAAAAACAAAATTGATACTATTAATGAGGTTGTTACTAGATGTATTTGGTGTGCAAGAAGCAGAACATAAGAACTGGGACTCAAGATTTCTGTATCTGTTCCCTGGCATAGGTCTCTAGTTAGGTAACTGCCTTTCAGCTTACCCATTTGTTAATTTCATGTAAAAATACTCTCACTTCAGAAGAATGATGTATTGATATTTGTAATATGCTTTGAAGTCCTGGGATAAAAGCCACAAGCCATTTCTATTATCGTTCCTTTAGTTTGGGTATAATTGTTTATCTAATTCTTTTGGATTAGATACTGGTGATAATTTGTGGAAAGTACTGAAGAAGAAAATTGCCAGATAAATGTTAAATTTTTCTTCTTTATTAAATTGACTGAATATCAGGGCGCCTGGGTGGCTCAGTCGGTTGAGCGGCTGCCTTCGGCTCAGATCATGGTCCCGGGGTCCTGGGATCGAGCCCCACGTCGGGCTCCCTGCTCAGTGGAGAGTCTGCTTCTCCCTCTCCCTCTGCCTGCCTCTCTGCCTACTTGTGCTCTCTCTCTATCTCTCTGTCAAATAAATAAATAAAATCTTTAAAAAAAATAAAAAAATAAAAAAAAATAAATTGACTGAATATCAAGTTTGCCATTAGGCTGGATTTTGTTTGTGTATGGTTATCCTGAAGACAACATGGCTCTATTGTAAATTGACAGGAGAAGACAATCTTTAGAGTTTCTTCTGGTATGTGCTTCAACTTGATTCTTATTCTGTAAAAGTTTCTATTGATTTCAAAATCCACTGCAAAATTGGGGACTGGCTTACTTTTTATAATATATACTGTCAACAAAAAGCTCTGCAGCACTTCAGCCCATCAATGTCTCAGTCTGATGACCTTTGAACTGCTGCTTACTGCTAAAAAGGAAGTGCAGCATAATGGCTAAGAGTGTGAACTTTAAACAAACGTGAATTTAATTAGCTACTGAACCAATTACCAGCTGTATGGCCTTGAAAAATTGTTTTAAGGTCTTTGTGATTCATTTTCCCTATCTGTAAAATGGGAATGAAAAAAAAATCTCATAGAATTATTGTAGAGATTAAATGAAAAAATCCATGCAATTTTTAGCACAATGCCTGGTATGCACTTACTGTTCCGTACATGATAGTTATTATTGTTAGAACCCTATAAAATCCATCTCCTTAGAGCAAGAAGTTCCTTATATGTGAGAGGGAAATTTCTGCAATGTACTGTGAAGTGTTTGACCTTGGGTTAGTTGCATAACTGCTCTGATATCAGTTTCCTTCTCCATAAAATGAAGATAATACTTGGATCTACATTACAGCTTTTGTTATGGAAAGCAAATGGTTAAAATGTGTAAATTTCTTATAACATACTTGGAAACATAGTAAAAATATAATTGTTAGCTACTCTACAAGTTTGGCTCAAAAAATTTCTGTTAAGAAACAAAAATTCCTTTTCCATTAACAGGGAATTGTTTTTTTCCTAAACTATGTATATGTACTCTTTTCCTAAAATTTCCATTTTTTTTCATTGAACATGCCTTATAGAAAATTGTTATCAAGTCCATGAACTTTTGCTCAGTTGCAAGTTAGTTTTATTTGTGCCACTTGTCTTTGATCTAAAGTCTAGTGTATATGTGGCTGTTGTTGACCCACCAAGTGATCCTTAGTGATTCTCCAAAGAATCAGTGGATTGAACCCAATTTTTACTGGAACCTTTAAAACATTCCATTTTGTCCCAGTGTAGATTTCTTCCTGCTACATAATCATCTCTTTGGACTTCCTAAAATAAGTTATTTTGCCCCAGCATAGTATCAACTTTAATTTTTCTAAAAAATTAACTCAAAATATTTTTCAGGAAATCATTTTTGATGGGACAACATAGCATATAGCTTAAATACTGTATACACATTTTCAAGTGAAATAAACCTTATTTTCATTTCCATTGCATTGCCTTAGTCCAAGCTCCCATCATTTCTGTACAAGACTATTACCATAGTCTCAATAGCTCAATAGTCTCTTAAAGGTCTCTCACTCTTTAATCTTTCCCTTAAACTGTTATTCACACCCCTGCCCAGAGTGATGGTTTAAAAAAATCTGATAAGTCATTCTTTAAAAATATTTCAATAGTTCCCCATCTCTTACAAGATGAGGTTTAAACTTCTTAACCTGATAAAGGATTCTGAATTATTTAACTTGGCTACTGGATCATTATAGTTCCATTAATTATAAATGAGATTGGAAACATAATTCAAAGAACAGATTTTGCCAGTAGATGGTGGAGGAAAAGATAATGACTGAGAAATGAGTCAAATTTTAGACATATTGAGTTGAACGTGCCTGACAAATTTTCAGTTTTAAATATTTTGTTTTCTACTGGACAGCTGCATGCAGAATAATAAACCTGGACCACTTTCTTACACCATACACAAAAATAAACTCAAAGATTATGACCTAGATGTGAGACCTGAAACCATAAAAATTCTAGAAAATAGCACAGGCAGTAATTACTCTGACATTGCTCATAGCAACATCTTTCTAGATATATCTCCTGAGGCAAGAGAAACAAAAGCAAAAATAAACTATTGGGATTACATCAAAGTAAAAAGATCTGCACAACAAAGGAAACAACCAACAAAACTAAAGACAACCTACTGAATGAGAGAAGATATTTGTAAATGACGTATCTGATAAAAAGTATCCAAAATATATAAATGACTTCTACAACTCAATACCAAAAAACCCCAAATAATCCAATTAAAAATGGGCAGAAGACGTGAACAGACATTTCTCCAAAGAAGTCATAAAGATGGCCAACAGACACATGAAAAGATGCTCAACATCACTCAATATCAGGGAAATGCAAATCAAAACTACAATGAAATATCACCTCACACCAGTCAGATTGGCTAAAATCAACAACACAAGAAATGACAAGTGTTGGCAAAGATGTGGAGAAAAAGGAACCCTCGTGTATTGTTGGTAGGAATGCAAACTGGTGCAGCTACTGTGGAAAACAGTATGGGGTTGCTCAAAAAGTTAAAAATAGAACTACTTTATGATCCAGTAATTGCACTACTGGGTATTTACCCAAAAAATACAAAAACATTAATTCAAAGGGATACAGGCACCGCTATGTTTGTTGCAGCATTATTTCCAATAGCCAAATTATGGAAGAAGTCCAAGTGTCCACTGACTGATGAAAGGATGAAGAAGTGGTATATATATACAATGGAATATTATTCTGCCATAAAAAAGAATGCCATTTGCAATGACATGGATGGAGCTAGACAGTATTATGCTAAGCAAAATAAGTCAGTCAGAGAAAGACAAATATCATATGATTTCACTCATATGTGGAATTTAAGAAATAAAACAAATGAGCAAAAGAAAACAGAGACAGAAAAATCATGGATCAGACTCTTAATTATAGATATCAAACTGATGGTTACAAGAGGGGGGTAGATGGGGGGATGGGTGAAATAGGTGATGGGTATTAATGAGTATACTTATCATGAGCACTGCGTAATGTATAGAATTGTTAAATCACTACACTGTACACTTGAAACTAATATAACATTGTATATTAAATACATTAGAATTAAAAATAATAATAAAAGAATATATTTTCCAAACTTTTTTTTTCTTTTCACTTCTACCTCCACTCCAGCATCCAATATAGTACCTTGCAGATACAGGAGGTAAATACTAAGAGGATCAGTTACAGAGCTATTCAGAAGATAAATTTGATAGGACTTAATAATTAACTGATGAGGTATGTCAGATTTACAACTTGGGAAACTGAATACATGACATATCTCTATCTGTATTTACAACTATACATATATCATAGAACACATAATACAAGATTAAAAGGAAGTTTGGTGTGGAAAGATAAAGAGTTCTGTTTATGCTGGGTGAGTTTGAGGTAGTCATGGGATATTCAGTAGCACTGTTTAGTAAGCAGTTGAAACTGTAAGTTTTAAGTTCATGGGAGAAAGGTATACAGTAGACTGGATTTGGAAGTCAATAATCCATGGGTTGTATTAAAGATATGGGAGTGCATGAAATCACCTACCCAAGAAAAGGTGTGAATATTATTTCTTTACAAATATGTTTTTTTTTTTTTTTTTCATGATAGATACAGTCCTATGGGGAAAAACATAGATCGTTGAGATCAAGGGTTTGGTTTGGGAACAGGAGAAAAGGTCCACTAAAAAGGATCACTTATTTAAGTCCTATCCCAGTGTCTCAGTCAATGGTATTGTGTTCCTTCAGATTTGTGAGTAGGAAAACAAGTTTAGATGGATTCAATTTGCCCTATTTCTACTCTTTTGCTTCTTAATATGATGTTATGTATGCTATGGGCATTCAATAATCGTTATGATGATAATAGCAAAATGGAAATATGAAGGTAAGTACTTTGGTGTACTGCAAGAAATAACTCATCATACATGACCAATAGTTGATTCTCAGAGGTTATGACTTTGAAGTCATCAGAAATTTATCATATTAAATAATTGCTCTAAAGGAAAAAAAAAACGTACCTTTGCTCTTAATGGGAGCACATCTCTCATCCTCCACATGAGTGTATATTAATTAAAAAAATAAAAGTTATATGATTTCTATTGGTGAACTGGATTGAGACACACAGAATCACATGTGTTGCCACTGTCTGATAATCTATAGTTTTAGGAAGCAGATGCATTAAGCCCTGAAAACAAGTGGGTTTGTTTTTGTCATTATTGTTTGTTTTTTGCAGGTTTTTTGCACAGATGTCTTTGACCCTTTTTTCCCCCATTGCAATACATCACACAAGGACTATTAGTTGCAAAATAAAAAAGTATTTGATAATGATACAACTTAAAAGCAAAAATAAAATTTATAGCTGCCTGCTTGAAAAGTCACTCCTATACCTCATTTATAGATTTTCAAAGTGAAAGCTTCTATAAATGGAAAGAATAACTGTCAACTCTATATCTATAATGCAATCAGTTCCAGGGATATTTATGCATATAGTAAATGGAAAAAGAAAACCCTAAATACGTTATGTGACATGAGACCTGCCTCAACTTGTAATATTTCATAATACTGATTTTAGCTGTACTGTTCCTCTATCAATAGAGAAAAATAGAAAGGATACCTGTATCTTCAAATGTGATTCATATTTTCTAGTTTTCATCAAACTAATGCTGAAGTTTCATCACATATTAAATATTAATACAAATTCATAATATTTCAGCTTTATATCCAATCCTGGAAAAATAACCTGTCATTGTTCAGTAACCCTGCAGACCAGTGCTAGGATCCATCCCAATTAGAGAAATAGTCTGTCTCCTTGATGTACTTGGTTTAAAGATAGGCATAATGACCTTTGAAAATACATCCACTCATTTATTAGTCCAATAAATAGTTGCTGATCAATGACTATGTTTAAAGCATATTGTTGAGTAAATTAATAACTAATACAAGTCATAATGTGCTAGTGGTGTAATAGTGGTGCAAATAGGATGCTATTGGAGTGTAGAGAAAGTAGAAAGTAGAGAAAGTAGCATGAGAAAAAGCTTCACTGAGAGTAGATTTTCAGCATGCTTCTAAGTTTCTATACAAGAAAATGCATTAGTGTTAGAAAAGTGGTTATTTTAGTTTGGATGAATTAGAAATAACATCCTGTGGGAGATGGGATAGACAGATAGTCAAAGGCAAAATTATGGAAAACTTTGACTAAGGAATGTGGACTTTAATTGGTGATAAGGAGTTATTGAATATTTCTAAGTATAGGAAATCATAATAAGGGCTATATTTTGTAGTACTTTTTGGGCAAATATGTCAGCAATAAATTCCAATGAGAATAAATTGGAAATAAGGAGAATGTTGCAATGAAGGTGTGGACCAGGATTGTGGCAATAGAAATTAAAATATAGGGGGGCTGGAAAAGATGGTGGAGGAATAGGGGACCCTATTACAACTGGTCTCCAGAATTGAGCTGGATATCTACCAGACCACTCTGAACACCCACAAAATCAGCCTGAGATATAAGAAGATAGATCTTGATTGCTACAAACAGAATATTGCAGGTGGTTGGTTTCAAGGTATGAAGTGGGGAGCCGTGATTCTGTGGGCACATATTGGAGGATAAACAGAAGGAGAAGGGAGCAATGGCAATCCTACACCACTGGTGAGCAATAAGCTCCCACGCTGGGGACAAGGCAGAGACTCACAGACTGGTAGCGATGGAGAAAGGACTTTAGGGCAGCCCCCTGGATGGAAACCTGCAGCAGCTGGGCTATGCATGCAAACTGAGATTGGCTGGCAGTTTTAGAAGGACAAAGGGCAGAGACGTGCCCCAACCTGGAGGTGAGAACTGGGAACATTGCTGAGGGGTGCACAACCTAGGACACTGGGGTTTATAGCAGCACAGACAGAAACGGATATGGTCTGGCCTGGAGAGCTCACTGAAGAACAGAGTGTGATCTCTCTGCTCTGAGGCAGAGGGTTGAAAATGATCTCTTCTGCTCTGACTCTTGGAAGAGACGTGAAAAGCTGCCAGGGAAAGCCACCAGAGAACAAAAACCCCCAAAAACCGGTTTTCACTGAGCTCATCCCCTGCCACAGGGGGCAGGGCAACTCTGCCCAAACAGAGTTGCCTGAGTAACAGCATGGCATGCCCCTCCCCCAGAAGACAAGTTGGGAGAACA
This sequence comes from Phoca vitulina, assembly GCF_004348235.1. Lineage (NCBI taxonomy): Eukaryota > Metazoa > Chordata > Mammalia > Carnivora > Phocidae > Phoca > Phoca vitulina. Next base: position 2,437,796 of record NW_022589760.1, read on the forward strand.
AGAGGCCAGCAACCCTAAGGTCCCTCGAAAACAGGTGCATCTTGCTTGGATTGTGGTCAATAATTTGGACTCTATACATTCCCTCAACCACCCCTCAACAGAATGACTAGGAGGAGGAACCCCCAAAATAGGAAAGACTCAGAGACTGTGACTTCTGCCATAGATTTACAAATGGATACAGATATAACCAAGATGTTGGAAATGGAATTCAGGGTAGCAATTGTGAAGACAATAGCTAGAATGGAGAAATCAATTAATGGCAACATAGAGTCTCTAAGGGCAGAAATGAAAGCTGAATTGGCAGAATTTAAAAATGCTATCAATGAGATCCAATCTAATCTAGATAATCAAACATCTAGGGTAAGCGAGGCAAAAAGAACGAATTAGTGATCTAGAAGACCAACTGATAGAAAAGAAGGAAAAAGAAGAGGCCAGGGAGAAAGAACTCAAAATACATGAAAATAGAATCAGAGAAATAAGTGACATCATGAAACGTTCCAATGTCAGAATTACTGGGATCCCTGAAGAGGTAGAGAGAGAGAGAGGAAATTCAAACCTCCCAAAAAACAAGAGGCTAGGGCTGGATGCATTCCCTGGGGAATTCTACCAAACATTAAAAGAAGAAATAATACCTATTCTTCTGAAGCTGTTCCAAAAATAGAAACAGAAGGAAAGCTTCCAGACTCATTCTATGAGGCCAGCATTACCTTAATCCCAAAAACAGGCAAAGACCCCATCAAAAAGGAGAATTTCAGACTGATATCCCTGATGAATATGGATTCCAAAATTATCAACAAAATCTAGCTAATAGGATCCAACAATACATTAAAAGGATCATCCACCACAACCAAGTGCAATATATCCCCAGGATGCAAGTGTGGTTCAACATTCACAAATCAATCAATGTTAATAAGAGGAGGGAGAAGAGCCATATGGTCCCCTCAATTGATGCAGAAAAAGCATTTGACAAAATAGAGCATCCTTTCCTGATTAAAACTCTTCAGAGTATAGGGATAGAGGGAACATTCCTCAAGCTCATAAAATCCATCTGTGAAAAACCCACAGCGAATATCATCCTCAATGGGGAAAAGCTGAAAGCCTTTCCCTTAAGATCAGGAACACATCAATGATGCCCACTCTCACCACTGTTGTTCAACATAGTACTAGAAGTCCTAGCAACAGCAATCAGACAACAAAAGGAAATAAAATGTATTCAAATTGGCAAGGAAGAAGTCAAACTCTCTCTTTTCACAGATGACATGATACTTTATGTGGAAAATCCAAAACACGCCCCCCCCCAAATTACTAGAACTCATACAGCAATTCAGTAATGTGGCAGGATACAAAACCAATGCACAGAAATCAGTTGCTTTCTTGTACACTAACAATGCAACTGTAGAAAGAGAAATTAGAGAAACGATTCCATTTACAACAGCACCAAAAACCATAAGATACCTTGGAATAAACCTAACCAAAGAGGTCAAAGATCTATACTCTAGGAACTACAGAACACTCATGAAAGAAATTGAAGAAGACACAAAAAGATGGAAAAACATTCCACGCTCATGGATTGGAAGAATAAACTTTGTTAAAATGTCTATGCTACCCAGAGCAATCTATACCTTCAATGCCACCCCGATCAAAATTCCAATGACATTTTTTCAAAGTGCTGGAACAAACAATCCTAAAATTTGTATGGAATCAGAAAAGACCCCGAATTGCCAAGGAAATGTTGAAAAAGAAAAACGCTAGGGGCATCACATTGCCTGATTTCAAGCTATATTACAAGTGATCACCAAGACAGCATGGTACTGGCACAAAAACAGACATATAGAGCAATGGAACAGGATAGAGAGCCCAGATATGGACCCTCAACTCTATGGTCAAATAATCTTTGACAAAGCAGGAAAAAATATGCAATGGAAAAAAGACAGTCTCTTCAATAAATGGTGCTGGGAAAATTGGACAGCTGTATACAGAACAATGAAATTTGACCATTCTCTAACACCATACACAAAGATAAACTCAAAATGGATAAAAGAACTCAATGTGAGACAGTAATCCATCAAAATCCTAGAGAAGAACATAGGTAGTAACTTCTTTGACATAGGCCACGGCAACTTCTTTCAAGATACATCTCCAAAGCCTAGTGAAACAAAAGCAAAAATGAACTTTTGGGACTTCATCAAGATAAAAAGCTTCTGCACAGCAAAGGAAACAGTCAACAAAACAAAGAGGCAACTGACAGAATGGGAGAAGATATTTGCAAATGACACTACAGATAAAGGGCTGGCATCCAAGATCTATAAAGAACTTCTCAAACTCAACACCCAAAAAACAAATAATCAAGTCAAAAAATGGGCAAAAGACATGAACAGACACTTCTCTAAAGAAGACATACAGATGGCTAACAGACACATGAAAAACTGTTCATCATCATTAGCCATCAGGGAAATCCAAATCAAAACCACACTGAGATACCACCTTACACCAGTTAGAATGGCAAAAATTGACAAGGCAAGAAACAACAAATGCTGGAGAGGTTGTGGAGAAAGGGGAACCCTATTACACTGTTGGTGGGAATGCAAGTTGGTACAGCCACTTTGGAAAACAGTGTGGAGGTGTCTCAAAAAATTAAAAATAGAAAAAAAAAATTAAAAATAGAGCTACCCTATGACCCAGCAATTGCACTACTGGCTATTTACCCCAAAGACACAGATGTCGTGAAAAGAAGGGCCATATGCACCCCAATGTTCATAGCAGCAATGTCCACAATAGCCAAATTGTGGAAAGAACCGAGATGCCCTTCAACAGATGAATGGATCAAGAAGATGTGGTCCATATATACAATGGAATATGACTCAGCCATATGAAAGGATGAATACCCAACTTTTACATCAACATGGATGGGACTGGAGGAGATTATGCTAAGTGAAATAAGGCAAGCAGAGAAAGTCAATTATCATATGGTTTCGCTTATTTGTGGAACATAAGGAATAACATGGAGGACATTAGGAGAAGGAAGGGAAAAATGAAGGGGGGGATATCAGAGGGAGAGACAAACCGTGAGAGACTATGGACTCTGAGAAAGATACTGCAGGTTTTAGAAGGGAGGGGGGTGGGGGTGATGGGTTAGCCCAGTGATGGGTATTAAGGAGGGCATGTACTTCATGTAGCACTGGGTGTTAAACAAAAACAATGAATCGTGGATCTATACATCAAAAAACTAATGATGTATTGTATGGTGACTAACATAACATAATAAAATAAAGTATGTGTTATGGGGAGCACTGTGAATTGTGTAAGACTGATGAATCACAGACCTGTACCTCTGAAACAAATAATATATGTTAAAAAAAAAGAAGAAGAAGAAGATAGTAAGAAGGGAAAAATGAAGGGGGTGAATTCAGAGGGAGAGATGAACAATGAGAGACTATGGACTCCGAGAAACAAACTGAGGGTTCTGGGAGGGGGATAGGTTAGCCTGGTGATGGGCATTAAAGAGGGCATGTATTGAATGGAACACTGGGTGTTATATGCAAACAATGAATCATGGAACACTACATCAAAAACTAATGATGTAATGTATGGTGATTAACATAACATAATAAAATAAAATTTAAAAAAAAGAAAGTTCCAAAGCTTAAAAAAAATAAAATAAAATAAAAAGAAATTAAAATATAGGAAGATTATAACTAGGGTTTAGAGGAATATAGAGGATAGAAGAGGTTGAGGTTAAGAAAAAAAGACTTTTTTTCTCTTATAACTCATTAAAACTTAACTTCCACTAATGATTTAGAGTATGTAGTAAGCTTTCTTCATGCCACTACAGTACAATATCCAGTGCTATACTGGGAACATAGAAAAGAGGTAGTATACAAACTAGTTATTAGTTTCAAAAGAGCAACAAATGACCATCACCTGGGAAGACTAAATTTCATTGTAATATTCTAATGATATTGCTTGATGATCATTAAAATTCTTTCTTGATGATTAACAAATTGTAGAAAATGCCATTTTTTCCCTTAGTAAAGGCTAAAATGACAGGAATGTAGTCAAATCAAATGGCATGATTTCAAATTATGTGCCTCCTAAGTAAAATTTTATGTTTCCCCTAACAGCAAGTCACTACCCTTTCCCTTCCTCTCACTTCGTTTCACATCAGAAAAATTCCTCAACATGCAATCAGGTAGGTCCCTTGTGTTCCATAGATTCCTTAAAAGTAGTAGGATTTGCTGGGGGTGTTAAATTCTGCCTTGGACATAATCAGATCATCCCTCCTATTTTCTGGCTGCTTAATCAGACAGTCAGTTTATTAGCTTGAAATGCCAACGCACAGTTAAGGACTTTCTAGTTCAGGATGATTGGCCATGAGTGCATGGAATTCTGGGGCTCTTGGAAGGCTTTAAAGATTTTTAGTTATGAAGGCAAGCTCTGTCGGCAATAGGAGAATGGTCTTACTACAACCCAGCACTTATACTGTGTTTCCTACTGCTGAAGTCTAAATGACTGATTAAAAGGCTTGCTGTGTGTTGTCTCTAAGTTGCATATTCCCTTGTGTGCATTCAGGAGCACCAGGAGACCAGTATCTATTTCACACTTCAGTTCAGAGCAGCCTACCACATCCTACTCCCTCCACCTGTGAAATGTGTTGCTCTGGTTGGTGCTTTGTGATTAGGGACTGTGAATTACTTATGCCCATATTGGATGTTGCCTGTATTTCCTACCAAGGTGACCTTAAACCCATTGCTCCTTTTCCTTATGTTATTACCTGACTTCTGCTGAAAGGGCTATAATTTACTTAGCTAATAAAGTTGTTAGGCTACAGTATAATATTTATCCATCTTCATTAAAGAGAGAGAAAAAATATTAGGCTAATTTAATGGGGAAGCTCATTGCTGCCACTGTCCCATGCAAAATACATAGTTTTACTTTTGCCTCAGTGGCTTAGATATATAAAAGAAGTAGAGATTTATGGGTACCTGGCTGGCTCAGTCAGTAGAGCATGTGAGTCTTGGTCTTGGGGTCATGAGTTCAAGCCTCACATGGGGCCTACTTAAAAAAAAAGAAGTAGATATTTAGCGAGACAAAAGAGGATAAGATGAATTAACAGATAAGGGGATTTTTCAGCACACCTTGGCCCATTAAGATTGTGTGGGGGCAGGGGATGCTATTGAAAGAAGGAAACAAACCAGCATAAGCATTAGGAATAAACATTCAAAATAACCAGATGAGACTCTAGTATGTAAGTAGCTGATTGTTCTTTTTATCTGCCCATTATCTGAACTAATCTATGAGGCAATGGTTCTATTGGTAGTATCCACTTCCCAAAATTGGTGATAATTGGTGGCAAGCTGAGGTATCTGTGCCCAGTGGTGGCAACAGTGGCATTGCATAGAACCAGCTGTGTACCATGATTTTTAGTGATGTTCTTGGGTAGGTAGACTCCAAGCCTAGCACTCTTTTATTCTTAGATTAGAGTTGGCTTCTGTTATTTTGGAAGAGAGAAGGGACTACAAAAGAGTCTTTCATGTAGTCTGCCTCATGTAAGCCAGGCTCAGAAGAACTTATCCAGTTGATGGAGAGACATTTCCTTATTATTCATTCACATTTTCACAGATTTTATCATCCAAAATAATATTTCCTTCACAGTGCTTTAATCACTGTCTATAAAAGATAGTTGAAAAGAAACCTACATAAAAATGTTGTTTGTTCACCCCCAACCTGAAGTTAAGAAAACACTGATCTAAAATAATGTTAATAATTATAACAATAATTATGTTATTGACAATAGGGATAAAACAGCTAACATGTATTGAGCACTTTCAGCTATTGGAACAGTCAGCGTCCTTTACTTGCTTATCCCATTTAACAACAACCTAAGAAGTAGATACTATTACCATCTTGATTTTTGATGAGGAAACTGCATCTTAGAAAGGTTAAGCAACTGACTCGAGTTACACAGCTAAGTGAAGAAACTAAAATTGGAAACTAGATCTGTTGGATTTCAAAACTCATGCTTCTAACTACTTCACCATCTTGAAATACAAAGAGTGATATATTCTGCATATATGTATGTCATAATACACCTCTTTGAAGAAGAACCACAGAGAAGGTGGGGTGGAGGGATGAGCAAAGTGAATGAAAAGGAGTGAAAGATACAGGCTTCCAGTTATGAAATGAAGAAGTCACAGGAATAAAAGGCATGGCACAGAGAATATAGTTAATGTTGTTGTAATGGCATTGTATGGTGACAGATGGTAGCTACAGTTGTGGTGAGCATAACATAAACTATAGAGAAGTTGAATCATAATGTTGTACACCTGTAACTAATATAATGTTGTGTATCAACTATACTCAAATTAAAAAAAATAAAAATTTAAAAAATAAGGAAGAAACAAATAGAAGTGAAAGAATAATAAGGGGAAAGGAAACTACCCTTTTTATGTGCCAGTCACTATACCTCTTGCTTTATCTTTATCTTGTCTCATCTTTACAGCATTCAAAAAAATGGATACATTTTATATTTTATATTTTAGGAAACTAAAAATTTTTATACATTTATATTTTACATTCTAGGAAACTGGTTTTCTTTATACATTTTATATTTTAGGAAACGGGTTCAGAGAGGTTGTGATTTCCTTAAAGTCACAGAGCTAGTAAGTAATCAAGCAGAACACAAACTCTTGTTATGTCTAAATACAATTTTCAAAGGTAGTTATTACTAGTCTCTATAAATGTTTTCTCTCTTGGGACGCCTGGGTGGCTCAGTCGGTTAAGTGGCTACCTTCGGCCCAGATCATGATCCCAGGGTCCTGGGATTGAGTCCCACATCGGGCTCCTTGCTCAGCAGGGAGCCTGCTTCTCCCTCTCTCTCCCTCTGCTTGTGCTCTCTCTGTCAAATAAATAAAATCTTTAAAAAAATGTTTTCTCTCTCATTTGTCTACCTTGAGAAATGGCAATGTTGTTAAGAAAGCCAACCTTATCAATGTGTGTACTTGTTTGTTTTTTCTTTAATGAATAAGTGGAGAAAGAGAGACAGAGAATGAGAGAGAGATTGAGAGAGAGAGAGACTGTAAATGGGGAAAGAGATACTACATACATACGTTTCTCTCTGACAAATAAATAAATAAAATCTTAAAAAAATAAATTAACCCCTTCTGATACTTTATCTTTTAGGGATGACATTATTTTTTTAAAGATTTATTTATTTATTTGAGAGAGAGAGAGAGAAAGAGAGCAAGCAGGGGGGAGGGGCAGAGGGAGAGGGAGACAGAGTCCTAAGCAGACTCCTCACTGAGCATGAAACCCAATGCAGGGCTCAATCTTATGACCCTGAGATCACGACCTGAGCCAAAACCAAGAGTTGGATGCTCAACTGACTGCACCACCCAGGTGCCCCATTTAGAGATGACATTATTAAAATTTTTCTACATATTATTACAAGACACTAACTAGGAGTTCAGTAGACTACTTACTTTCTCTGTTTTCTCCAAGCTCCTAAAATGCATAGCCAGTCTTTGGCTCACTACTTTGCTTCCTTGATATTGTTGTATTATAAGAGGAAATGGCAATATTTTTGAATGTATAGACTATGGAAGCATTTAGGGGACAATAGTAAATGTTTGAAGAATGTGAAACAAAGATGGTAGATGTGGGACCAGCACACTAATGGAGTGGGGAGTGCATACTTATAAGAAAGTTGCCTGACTTCCAGTTATGGAATGAATAATTCATGGGAATAAAAGGCATAGAATAGGGAATATAGTCAATTACATTATAATACCATTGTATGGTGATAGATGGTAGTCACACTTGTGGTGAGCATAGCATAACATATAGAGAAGTTGAATCACTATGTTGTATGCCTGAAACTAATGTAACATTGTGTGTCAACTATACTTAAATTTAAAAAAATAAAAAGTAGCATTATAATCATTTTACTAAGAGGTTTATAGGTAAAAAACTAAAAGAAGCAGCTAAATGAATTGAAATTTGTTATATCTGGGCAAAGGGAAGAGGCAGAGAGGCACAAGGGATTAAAATTTTTCTTTATTTATGTAGATATGAAGTATATGTAAAACTTTTATTTAAAAAATAAATTATAAATTGTATTTTTAAGAAAAGACAGTTGTCCAAGTTATCATTCTGACTTCTGTGTATAAGACCTACAAACAGTCACATAAAATACATGGGTACTAATCTTTTATTTCATTCTGATTTGGGTAGTATATTGTAAAACTTGCTTGATAGTCACTAAATCTATCCTATCCTAGCTTAATATTTAGAAAGACAGAGCCTATGAGTGATGCTCTCTAGATGCCATATATGCCTAATATGTGCCTGGTAAATTGTGCCTTACTTTCCAGTTTTGAGATATGGAGTGAGCTGAATGATGTAAACATTTCAGGTTCCAGGTGAGTTCTCCTAGAGTAGCAAAAACTTGGAAAGTGGGACCAACAGACATAAATGCTGTAACTTGTATGAAGTCTGTTCCTTAGTGCTAAGTTCCAGCAAAGAATACAAGAGAAAGTTAGAATGGAAATGTGAAGAATCATACTACATATGTAAGATGAGTGACAGGATTAAAAACCAAGAGACTGACATATTTTTTAAAGATTTTATTTATTCATTTGACAGGGAGAGAGAGAGAGAGAGCGAGAGAGAGCACAAGAAGGGGGAGCAGCAGGCAGAGGGAGAGAGAAAAGTAGGCTCCCGACTGAGCAGGGAGCCCAATGTGGGACTCAAACCAAGGACCCTGGGATCGTGACCCAAACCGAAGGCAGATGCTTAACCATCTGAGCCACCCAGGCACCCAGAAACTGACATTTTATCAAGGGATTTTAAAGATCAGGAAATGTAAAATTCTGATTATTAATTTAATAGATATTTTATTCATGTATTATATGCTGGAGATGAATCCAGTGTCTGGTTCACAACACAAACAAACTTGGTTTATACTCTTATTGAACATACATTCCAGTAGAGTAGATAGACAATAAACATATGCATGATGATCAAGTTACATTTGAACAGAGACCCAAGTGATAGGAAGGAGTTAGCCTAATGAAGACTTGGAGGAAGGGATTTACCAGCATGCATAAAAAGAAGTTTGTGTTTATTGATGGACAGAAAGGTGATCAATATGGCTGGGATGGTGAGCAAGGGAGATAGTGGGAGAAGATGAGGTTAGATAGGAAGGCTGGGCCAGATCCTATATAGGCCATTTTAACATATGTGAATTGTTTTCTACTGAAAACAGTTTACAGATCTATATTGTAAACCTGACTCACTTTAGTAATTGTTATGATAGCTACCTGAGTAAGATTTCATTGACCAATCTATATTAGCAAAAGTATGAGAACTTTTAATGAAGAGCAGATTTCTTAAACTTTTTTTTCTCCAGCTTTATTGAGATATAATTGACATACAATATTATGTAACATATGATGATTTGAAACACATACATATTGTGAAATGATTACCATAATAAGGTTAGTTAATAATCCATCACCTCACATAACTACTATATTTTTTAGAACATTTAAATTCTACTATTTTAGCAACTTTCAAGTATATAACACAGTATTGTTAACTACAGTTACCATGTGTATATTAGATCCCCCAAATTTATTCATCTTAAAATAAATTTGTACCCTTTGACCATGTTTTCATTTCTTTCACACCTCAGTTCCTGGCAAGGGCCATGCTACTGTCTGTTTCTATAAGCTCAACTTTTTTTAGATTCCACATAGAAATGAGATCATACAGTACTTGTCTTTCTCATTTCAATTAGCATAATACCCTCAAGGTCAATCGATACTGTCACACATGACAAAATTTCCTTCTTTTTACGGCTGAGAAATATTACATTATAATATATATGCATAATATGTGTGTGTGTGTATATATATAATGTTTTTATCCATTTTCTCTTTATCTGTTTAACCCATCAGTAGACAATCAGGTTGTTTCCATATCTTGGCTATTGTAAATAATGCTGAACATGAGAACGCACTGAACACAAGAGTGCAGATATCACTTCAAGATCTTGGTTTCGATTTCTTTGGACATATCCCCAGAAGAGGGATTGCTGTATCATTGTTATTTCTATTTTTAACTTTTTGAGACACCTCCATATTTTTTCCATAGTGACTGTACCAATTTATATTTCCACCAACAGTGCACAAGTATTCCCTTCTCTCCACATCCTGGTCAACACTTTTTATCTCTTGTTTTTTTCATGATAGCCATTCTAACAGATGTGAGGTGATATCTCATTGTGGCTTTGATTTGGATTTCCCTGATTATTAATGTTGAGTACCATTTCATGTACCTGTTGACCATCTGTATGTATGTCTTCTCTGGAAAAATGTCTTTTCAGTTCCTCTGCTATTTTTAAAATAGATTTTTTTGAGTTGTATGAATTCTTTACATATTTGGGATATTAACACTATCAGATATACAATTTGCAAATATTTTCTCCTATCATATAAGTTGCCTCTTTGTTTTGTTGATTGTTTTTGTTGTGTAGAAGCTTTTTAGTTTGATGTAATCCCTCTTACTGACATTTGCTTTTATTGCTTAAGCTTTTGGTGTCATATCTAAAAAATCATTGCCAAAACCAATGTTGAGATTTTCCCATATGTTTTCTTCTGGGAATTTGCCATTTCAGGTCTTGCATTTATGTCTTTAATCCATTTTGAGTTAATTTTTGTGAGTGGAATAAGATAGGGGTGCAATTTCATTCTTTTGCATGTGGTTATCCAGTGTTTCCAATATCATTTACTTAAAAGATTATCCTTTCCCCATTGAATATTCTTGGCTTCCTTGTCAAATATTAATTGACTGTGTATGCGTGGGTTTATTTCTGGGCTCTCAATTCTGTTTCATTGGTCTACAAATGCAATATTTTTTCCCCTCAAAGCCAAGGAATGAATTTAAAAAGATCATTTATATCATCAACCTCTTTCTCATTTTTTTGCTTTCCCTGACTCCCTGTCTAAAGTGGAAGATATTACAATCTCATTTCTTTGCTTGGTGTGTACTCTATTTTGGTATCTGAAGTTTGTTGATGTAATTGGAAAAGAAAAGCTGCATGATGATTTACAGTGTTGGTTTCTCGATTGGGCCATTCTTAAGTATGGAAAAGAGAGGGCAAAAAACAGACACATAAAGCCCTGAATAAAATAATCATTGTGAAGGGTTGCAAATTTAGAAATTTTAGTATTGTGGGTTACACTAGTCTGGTCATCTCCCCTGTAGAATCAGAGCTAGTATTTCTTAACCAGCCAAAAGTTAATGCTGAGAAATCTCTGAGGTAAAATTCCTGAATAGCTTTCAAATGTGTTGGGTTTTGAAACGTATAATTAAAACTCATTATTCTCCCTTTCTTTGTCTACCAGCTGTTGGATCATAGGAAGACAAAAAAAGATTTTTTTCCATTGACCAGTGAAAGAATTAGCTAGATTTAAACAGAAAGTGTTCCTTTATATATTTAAAAAACCCTCATATCTCTTTAGATCAAAGGATGTTGAGTTGAATTACAGTCAAATGAAATTTTAAACATATAAGCTGAAAAAGTGAATGAAGAGGTTCAATGATAGTCTCATTTTTAAAAAGTGATGTTGAGGTAGAAACCTGTGAAGTAGTGTTGATTGCATTTGCTATCATGACTAATATGTGTACATATTAGTATATTATTATTATTACCATTTTATGTACTTCTCCACATTTCAAAACTCTAATGGAATTTTCTACTTTTGTTCCCATGACTGAGAAGTGAGGGCTATTAAAATGATTCAGACATACTGATTAATATTTTATTTTTTTAATTTAACCTCTAAAAATGACAGGTTGAGATTCTTTTTAGAAAAATGATTGCTGTCAACCATTATTTATTTACAAATATTTATTAATTTACAAATATTTATTGAATGTCTGGAAATTTTAAGTTTCCTATCAGAGCTACTATGGGAAATGAAGCCCCTTCCTGTCTGTTTTCTCCAACCCTTCAGCCAACGTCAGATATTTTGGTCAAATATTAATACCATGATATTTGACTTTTGATTGGGAAATGATAATTTTTAAAATAATTGTGTCCTTTTGGGTAGGGGAGCTATATTAGAAACTTCTTCGGTGCCACATTAGATCTTAGTTTCACCTATCTCCAGGGCTTATGGCCTCTTGTTTCATCCTCACTTCTGCTTTGATGACTAAATCAAAGTAAGAACTATCCAACTTCATGTAGACACAATCCAACACTTTATCTCATGCTCAAATCACCTGTCTCTAAACTTCTGCTCCAGGAATTTTCCATTGTGGGTGAGGCATGAAGTGCCACAGGACTCAATCAGGGGCTATGTTTGCACAAACTATAGTGCAAGAGATTAAATGCCCCTTAGAATAAAAGGTCGGTAAGAGACAGGAACCAGTGCATAAATTCTTCTTCCTTTCCCTGCCACACAGTCCTGTAAGGCAATAGTTTATGTGACTTCTCAGAAGATGGTACCAAAAGATTAAGTAATCTGTTGGGCTTGATACCCATCAGTGACCACGTATTAATACATTTTCTCATATATACTCTTCTTATTCTCCTACTTTATTCCTGTTTTCCCTCATCCCTGCTATGGTATAATATCACACTTCCTAAAACATTTAGTAACATAGAACTTTTGCATCAGAATTTACTTTCTGGGGACCCAGGATAAGAAAAGGTATTGAAGCAAAATCAATCAGATCTAATTTTTGTAAAAGTGCTACAATCTGACACAGACTTCTAATTTTCCTGCAAATTAGATGAGCATTTGTGGTAGTAATTAGGCTTATCATAAATACTGTAGATCTCATCATTCTCAGCACATGATAGAATTGCACTTCCCAGTCCTCTTAAAGCTAAGCATGACTATATGACTGATTGTAACTAATGAAATATTTGCTGAACTAGCATGTGTCTGCTCAAGGCAGAAACTTTAACAGCCCATGCATAAATTTCCACATTTCCTTCCCCCTGCCATGCTATTAAGATAGAATCTCTGTCAGTGTGGTTCCCTGAGTAACTACAAATAGCAACTCCTCCATGACCTGTGTTGGACATTAGCATGAGCAAGAAATATGACATTTATTGTGTCAAGCCACAGAGCTTTGAAGTTGTTTGTTCTTTTACTGTAATCTAGTTCATGCTGACCAATACAACATCTTCCTTTCCCAAAGTGGAGAAGATCACACATCATATTTAGAAATTTGATACCTTACTGTTTATGGCTCTATCTCCTTTTTAAAAAATGCTACTATGATTCATGGTGACTTCTTTTCACCAGCTTGGGAAATCACTAGTGTAAGGTACTAGAATCATTTCCATATATGTCTCATACAAAGAACATTAGAATATCCCTGGCTTGAATGAATACTTTCTCCAACACTCTGAAATAGGTTTCTAAACTGCTCTGTATTCTTTGACAAATTATTGACATTAAAACTTAAAATTAGATTGTTTTTGGCCATGTCTTGATTTCCAATAGTAAGAAAACTTATATCATGAAAACACATATAATAAAAAACAATTTCTTCAGGAAGCAAAACTGTCAGATATATTTCATGAGTGCATTCAAATCAGTGAAATAATTTATGCTGACAGTGAAACAAAAAGCTGCCTTCAGTGGGACAATAGGTCCCCCTTAAATTTTTATAAAAGGCTCAAAGAATCTAAAATAAGATTTAATGTCTTCACTTAGCAAAAACTCTTATCTTACCCCATGTTCATTGGTATTGGTGTTCATTTTTGAGCCACATATAATTAATCAGATGAAAACCGTTTTTGGCTTCCTATGTCCTCTCTTGTAGTCTCCTTTTAGCCTCTGGGCAGTTCAAGAGCACACTACCTCTTCTTTGAAAGAAAAGTAGGGGCACCTGTGTGGCTCAGTTCATTAAGCATCTGCCTTCATCTCAGGTCATGATCCCAGGGTCTTGGGATCAAACCCCTGAGTTTGGCTCTCTGATCAGCGGGGAGCCTGCTTCTCCCTCTCCCACTCCCTCTCCCTCAGCTCATCCCCCATTTGTGCTTGTTCTCTCTCTCAAATAAATAAATAAAATATTTTAAAAAAGAAAAGTAATAACAAATATTTATATAGTGCTTACTATGTTCCAAGCACTATCCTAACTAGTTTTTAATTCTTACAATAACCCTTTGAGTTAGATATTAGCACTCTCCCCATTCCCATTTTATAGTCAAGGAAACTGGAGTTCAAAAATTTTGACTTTCTTGTCCAAGATTATGTAGTTAGTATGTTAAAAAGTCTAGGTTTAAAACTCAGGCAATGTCTTTTGGACCATATCCATGAAACAATATTTGGATTAAGTACTCAAGAGTTCCAAAGGAAAAACGAGAGGGGACATAGTATGTAACCAGAAATAAGTCCATTTATTTCTGGGAGTACAATTTAAATGTCTTAATGGCCAGAAATATACTGTGCATACGGGAAGCCTTGTGCAGGATAGTAGGGAGAAGCAAGGTTGGTGATAAACTGGAGACTGACTGTATGCCTTGCCTCAGTTTAGCCAAAAGAAATGTAGTTTTCAATCTTGGCTTTTTGTCTTCCAAGTGTTGTCTTTTCCTCCACTGAATATCCACATTGTTTTCTTTAAGTGTGCTCAGTCTACTGAAAAAGGAGCACCAAAGGCCATAATTCTATAATATCCTTTTTGTTGTTGTTGTTTTAAAAAAAGCTGCAAATATTTAATGTAAAATAATTTGATGAGTATGGACATATGTGTACACCCATGATACCATTATCACAAATAAGGTAATAAACATATCCATCATCTCCAAAAGTTTCCTTGCATTCCTTTCCATTTTCTTTGTGGTAAGAACACAACATGGGATCTACCCTCTTAAATTTTTAAGTACACAACACCATATGGTTAACTAACTATGGACATTCTATTGTACAGCAGATCCCTAGAACTTATTCATCTTGTATAAATGTAAATTTATACCCTGAAAAACAACTCCCATTTTTCCTCTCCTCTGATATTCTGGCAACCACAATTCTATTTTATATTTCTTGAGTTTGACTATTTTAGATGCTTTATATAAGTAGAATAATATAGTATTTATCTTTCAGTGACTAGCCTATTTCATTTAGCTTAATGTCTTCTAAGTTCATTTAATGTTTTGCAAATGATAGGATTTCCTCCCTTTCTAGGGGTGGATGATATTCCATTGTATGTACATACCACATTTTCTTTATCCATTTGGCTGTCGATGGACATTTTGATTTTTTCCATATCTTGGCTGTTATGACTAATGATGCAATGAACATGGAACTGCAGATTTCTCTTTGAGATCCTAATTTCAATTCTTTTGAGTGTATACCCAGGAGTGAGACTGCTGGATCTTACTGTAGTTCTCTTTTTAATTTTTTAAGGAACTGTTTTCCATAGTGGCATCACCATTTTACATTTTTACTAACAGTTTACAAAGGTGTTAATATCTCCACATCCTGGCCCTCATAACCCCCCAACAGAAACATTAATTTAACAACTATGTTTGGACCAGAATACCTTTGAGAGAACCCTAAAACCTAAGATAAGAGGTTGCAGCACCTCAGAAGAACACAGGACTGAGAAGGACCACATTGAAACATATAGGAAGAGGAGTTTTATTTTGCCTGTCTTTTCCTTCCC
Source organism: Phoca vitulina (assembly GCF_004348235.1). Lineage (NCBI taxonomy): Eukaryota > Metazoa > Chordata > Mammalia > Carnivora > Phocidae > Phoca > Phoca vitulina. The sequence continues at coordinate 2,453,480 of NW_022589760.1, forward strand.
CAAGTCAATATAGTTCAGCACCAAGAGAGATCCCTTTGGCCATGATTTCTCCTCTCAGGAAAAGAGAGAGTGAGGAGTGCATCCAGTGTAGTGTTCTGGTTTAAGTCCCTCACAGTGGCCTGAAGACTGATAGAAACTGGAGTTAGAATCTGTCAATATTAGCCTCCCACAGAATAAATTTTAACCCTTACCTGATGGGTGTGTGTGTGTGTGTGTGTGTGTGTGTGTGTGTGATGTTCAGTATCAGAATCAAGTATCCTTTCCTTTGTATCTGTATATGTGTATGTCTGATTGTTCTTGCCTCTAATTAAAGTTAGCAATTGGAGTCATAGTAGTTGTAGGTTTTTTTTCTATAGTTCAATGGAACTTTAATGATTCTTAGTCATCCACAGGTGGCTGATAGAACATTGATTAGCGCTTCTTGTCTTTTTCTTCTGTCCTTCTGTAAAGTTTTCTACAACTCACTTGGGAAAGGAAACCATGCATTATTCATACCTAAATGTACTAATTTGATCAACCTTTTCAGATAACCCTAAATCAATTGAAATTTGACTTATGAGGCAACTGCCTACAGAAAGTCACACAGAAGCATCTGCATTGAAATTTTCTCTACTGTCATATCAATGGGCTATAACCCCACAGAAAAAAAGTTGACCCCTATAGAAGGGGATGTTAAGTATCTGTGTCCATCCATTCCAAAAAAAAAAAAAATAGTGCCAATCGATGTAGATTAGGAACTGGGCAAGCTTATTTCTCATAGGTCAAAACACATCACTTAGTAGTAGCTTCTGGTCGCTACTGACTTGGTTTGGATTTGAACAAATGACTCAGAGTTTAATAAATGCTTCTCATTATTTATTCTTTTTTATCTTGCCTTTTTAAGAAAAACAACCCAGCATACTTGTGTTCAAAATGTTGTATGATATTTATACACTGCCTTATTCCTTATGTAATAATCTCCCAGGCAAGAATTACTGCACATTTTCTATACTGCATAGTGAGTAAGAGGTTTCTTTATTTGCCAAGAACATTCAATAGTTTACTGTAGTCTGGAAAATAGAACTAGGGTTGGTTTTAATTATGACACCCTATGTTCCACAGAAGTTAATCTTGTAACAAATAGATTAGAAAACATGGAACATATTTTGTATGATTTTTTTTTCCTGGAACACCTTAATGCATGAATGTAAATCTTGTAGAATAACAGCAATTTCTGCTAAAATAGTAAGACAGTGTTTGACATGCCTTCCCTCACAAGGGGTGGTGTTCTATGGACAGTCAAATAAAATTATCAAGAAAAATGTAATCATTGGCAGTTGTTTTATGTTACATATTCTGGAGCAATTATTTTTTTTTCCATCTGAACCTTAACTTACAGATCTCAGGGAACCAATATTTTAAATCTATAAATCACTGACTGAGGCAAAAAAAAAAAAAAAGAAACTACTTTCAAATTAATTATCACTATAATTCAGTTTTTACCTTACGTGATTTTTAACTGATTATTTGATTTTAGTTTAAAAAAAAATAATGAATTCAGTGCACTTATCCATAGATTTTCTTTCCCTTATCCTCAGGGCAACTAAGAAATGTTAGCAAGAACAGGAAATCATGAGAAACAGTTGTAGAGATAAAGTAACTGGGATGAACAATGTTCTTAAACATTCTTCATCATTATTTGGTGATTCATTGGCACCATACAAGCTAATACACAAAGCTCTTGATTCCCCAATGTGAGAGACATATGAAGGAACTGAATAATATTGAGAGAAGATAAATTGAAATATGAATGTTTTCAAAGTGGGCATATGGAAAGAAATTAAAGTAGTTAAAATTATTTAATCAGAAATTCAAAAGTTATAATCTATAGTTCAGTAAGTTTGCAAGAATAGGATGGTAAATTTTAAAGATGATGACCAACCAACATGTTTTGTTTTCCTGGAGGCTGAAGGACAGGAAAATTCAGAATAAAGGAAGATATTAGGTTAATTAATAAGAATTTATTGATCTCAGGGCACCTGAGTGGCTCAGTCAGCTAAACATCTGACTTCAGCTTAGGTCATAATCTCAGGGTCCTAGGATGGAGGCCTGTGTCGGGCTCCCCACTCAGTGGGGAGTCTGCTTCTCCTTTTCCTCTCCTTCTGCCCCTCTCCCTGCTCATCCTGTCTGTCTCTCTCAAATGAATAAATAAAATCTTTAAAAAAATTTAAAAAAAGAATTTATTGATCTCCTATAGTATAGTACACAGAATTCTAAGATGGCTCCTAAAATTTATGCCCTCTGGTGCACATGCCCTATATAATCTCCTCCTCTTGATATGGGTAGAACCTGTAAATATAATGAGATATTATTCTCTTGATTATGTTACATTATATAGTAAAAGGGATTTTTTTCAGCTGTAATTAAGTTCCCCAATTAATTGAGCTTAACGTAGGGAGATTATTCAGATAGACCTCACTTAATCATATGAGCCTATAAAACTGGGTCTAGAGTTTAGAGTGAGGAAGTCAGAGATTTGAAGCACGAAAAGGATTTGGTTCAGTGTTTCTGTCTTGAATATGGAAGGGGTCATGTGGCAAGTAATGTGTATTACTTTTAGGAGCTGAGAGTGGCCCCTGACTGATAGCTAGTAAAGAAATGAAGACTTTATTCCTACAACCACAAGGAACCATATTCTACCAACAATAAGAATGAGCTTCTTAAAGGCTTTTCTCCCACATCCTCCATATAAGAACTCAGCCTGGAGGACACCTTGATTTCAGGACATACTTCGCTGGATTCCTGATCTGTGGAAACTGTGAGATTATAATGAATTTGTATTTTCTTAATTTGCTGTTTGTGGTAATTTATTATGCAGAAATATAAGACTAGTACACAGAGTATATAGTAGTGAAATTTCTTAGAATACATACTAAAAAGCGTACCATCTAATAGGAGAGACAAGGCAGATATCAGATTAATTGAAATAACATGGTTGCAATTATTCTATTATGGGAAATGGTGGCATTCTCTTCTGGTGATGTTTATCAGGAGAGTGACTAGATAGCTCTCTGCAGTAGTTTGGGAAAAGCATGTCTGAGAGACTAGGCTGAAATGACTTTCCAGCGATAAAACTTTAAAAATTAGTTCACAGAATTTAAGTTGACCACATATGTATTCTCAAATCTCTGAGATTATTATTATTTTTCTTCCTGAGCAAAATTCTTCTGTGCTAATGGTTCTCCACTGATCCTCCAGATCCAGTCTCTATTCTTTGTCTTGCTCTGTGCCTTGGGAGGTTGATCTTAGATAACTATCTCCTTGGATTCCTTGCTCTCTGGTTTCTATAGGATTCAATGGGAGTCAATAACAAGGGATTAGAAGGTTGAGGGAGAGTGAAGTCAAGGCATTTCTGCACTTCTGTTTCCCTGCCTTACTCTCACTTTTCTGCAGCAGCTGTGTCACTCTATCATTATGTCTCCCACTAGGAGTTCCTCCTTCCTCCATAGCTCCAGCTCTCAGTTGGTTCTGATAATACAATTTTTTTTCTGTAACCTACAGGTGATACTAGTTTTCAGCTATTATTAGTATTGGTTTTTTATTTTTATTTATTTGAGAAAGAGAGAGAGAGAGAGAACATGAGAGGGGGGAGGGTCAGAGGCAGAAGCAGACTCCCTGCTGAGCAGGGAGCCCGATGCAGGACTTGATCCCAGGACTCCAGGATCATGACCTGAGCCAAAGGCAGTCGCTTAACCAACCTGAGCCACCCAGGCGCCCTATTATTAGTATTGGAATGCCTCACCATTTGTTGGTTGTTCTCTTAACTCTGTTATGAACTGAGAGTTTGTGTCCCCCACAAATTAGTATGTTGAAACTCTAACCCCCAATGTGATGATGTTTAGAGGTGAGGCCTTTGAGAAGTAATTAGGCTTAGATTAGGTCATGAATGTGGGACACTCATGTGGAGATTAGTGCCATTATAAGAATCCAGGTGCACTCACTGAGGAAAAGCCATATGAGCACATGGAGAGATGGCAGCTGCCTGTAAGCCAAGAGAAGAAAGTCTCAGAATGAAACCTACCTTCTAAGCTCCTTGATCCTGGACTTCTAGCCTCCAGAACTGTGAGAAATAAACTTCTGTTGTTTAAGCCATTTAGTCTCTGGTATTTTGTTTTATCAGTCTGAGCTGACAAGGAAACCCTGCCCACACCTTTATAAGTAGTACCCTCATTAAAGTATGTTTATGTAAATCATCTGAATAAATTCTGTTCCCTACCAGGATTTTTTTTTTTTAAGATTTTATTTATTTATTTATTTGACAGAGAGAGACACAGCGAGAGAGGGAACACAAGCAGGGGGAGTGGGGGAGAGAGAAGCAGGCTTCCCGTGGAGCAGGGAGCCCAATGCGGGGCTCGATCCCAGGACCCTGGGATCGTGACCTGAGCCGAAGGCAGACGCTTAACGACTGAGCCACCCAGGTGCCCCCCCACCAGGATTCTAAACAGGGCACCATCCAGATCACCTATCAACTAATTCTGTCTTTTCAAAAATTGTATCTGGCTCTTCTTTGAAGACTAGAAGTTAAAATGCTTCAAGATACTGAATTTTGATTTTCAATGCTCTGTCCTCAGGTAGGAGCAGCAAGGGGTGGATGAAGATTGATGTTTATATGATTGAGTTGGCAGTGCTACTCTTCAAAACTGCTTAATTTTTTGTACACTGTAAGGTAGGAATCCTTATTCCTAACTTTGAAGGTTTCTCCCATGTAGAAGAAGTTTTACTAGCTATATCACTCCTGGCTTCTCTTTGGCCCCTCACTTATCCCTCTACTAGATACATTTAATTGGTAAATTTGGAAATAAGAAAAATAAACTGAGCAAGATCCATTCAGCCTCTGCTTTCCTCTAGGCAGTTAGCCTTCCAGCAAAGTTGATGCATTTCTCTCTGCTCCCATGTGGGGGTACTTCTCCTAATGGATTGTTGATATGATTTGGAGGGGTGAGATAAAGTGACTAATTGTGAAATTCAATATTAGAGAGCTGTTTTGCTTTTAAGCTAAGCTATATTCTCTACATTAGCTTTTAAAAGAAATTAAGGTGGTGAAAAAGGGTGTTGTTTGTTTGGGTTACCTACCCATGGACCCCACCCGTCCCTTTGCCTGATCACTGCTACCAGATTGAGTTTCCTGGACCAAATGATTTTTCACCAGATTGAAGTTCCTGGACCAAAAGAGCTTTCATATTTCTATTTTTCTCCTATAAGTTACCTTCAAAATGACCAGATATGTCTATTTGAGATTTATATGCAGATAACTGCAAGAGGAAACGTCTTACATGTTTTTAAAGAAATTATTTTCTATAAAACAGGTTTTTTAAATAAAAAAATATGTGATATTTAGTTAAACTTGAAACAATGAACTATTAAATCAAGACGTAAAGAAATGCAAAGATATAAGCAAAATTAGGTAGCTTTCATTCTAAACTTTATCACAACTAAATTTTTAAATGACAGTAGGCAGCAATTTCACAACAGGAAGTTAAAGGCTCAGCAGATAGCAGAAAAAAAATTTGTAAGGTATTGAGAGAAGGGACTCTTATTCAGCACAATTTTCAGATACTGGCTTAGTAATTGCTTAATTTATTTAGGGTATAATTTTGGGGAAACCTAGAGGGCAGGTAAGTTTTACTTTTTACTTTTTAACTACCAGGAATCAATTTCCTTGCTTACTCTCAACAATCCCATCTTATAGAATAATCAAATTTTATGAAGTCATCACTTGCTTCTTGTAGGCTGGTGACATTTTCCTGCCCTTCAATAGACATTCTGATTTTTGACACTCTGAACACTTCTGACCTAGTTAGTTATAACTTTCTCTGGCATCTAATTTTCTATAATGTTTTCTTTAAACTTTTGACCCTGTTTGGGGATGGTGATGCTCATATTAAGTACCAAGTTTGATAATCACAGTGTAGCAGTCAGATATTTTTGTTACTACTCATCCCATCAGTCTATTGCTGTAGGCTTTTTTCCCCTCTAACGTGGATCATCAGAAGTCTGTGCCATATTATATCTTGTTTTGAACTGCAGAACTGAAAATGTATCATTATGTACTGAAATTCTTGGACCCTTCTGAAACCTATTCCATTTCATCTCACAACTGCATTTATTATACAGTAATGTAATTACATACATCATTCTTATGGAGATTTGAAATGTTCACTTTAAGTGCCTGGAAGTAGTAGACATTTTCACCAAGTTTTAAAATTAGCTGAAATTATCAGCATCTGAACATTGTATACTAACTTAAGGCATAGATTCTATGCCTAAATAAGACTAAGACTTTGTAGGAAGGACAATCAAAAACTGAACTTTTGTTATAATGCCTGTAGTAAAGTGTGTGGCTTACTACAATTTTTATTACAGAACATTGCCTATGTCCTTAGAGACTTGCAGAATTTAGAACCACTTTTATCCTGCCATCCTAATAATCTAAAGAACGTCTGACAATTACAGAGGGCTTTGCTTCCCAAAGGGTTTTACAAACTACACATGTACAGGAATTACCACAACACTGAAAGGCATCTTGTTCTGCGGAATGAGTCTAGAGAATTTTTCATGACCACAACTAGCCAGACCTTTGAGTTTATAACTCATTCTAAAGGCAAAAGCAACACATATTTTAATTTTGCAAAAATTTGACTCTCTACTGTGCAGAAAAGAAAAGGTCACATGTTCACATTGCCTAGCAGCCAGCACCTAGAAGATATTTTTGGAGATGATATGTCAGCTTTTTCTTTGTTTAGGAGAGTTTTGTGTAAACCTTAGGATAGATACAGCAAGATATGTACCTTCTCTGAGCATTTGCTTCACTAGACCATATTTCTGTGTGAACTTTTCCTTTCCCTGAAATCCAGTCCTATTTTGGGTATAAGATAATATGGTAGTCACTATAGATCATGTTCCAGCTCTACTATCAACTGCCTTTTAAATTTTGGCCCATACCCTCACTCCACTTTATTGCATTTCAATTCAGTTGTAAATAGGGAAGTCTTAGAATTAGGAGAGATGTTAGTAACAATTACAGCTATCATTTATTAAGTAACTTCCATTAGTTAAAGTAACACTTGCTGCCTTAATAAATAAGTTTAAGAATTCCAGTGGCTTCACACAATAGAATTTATTGCTCTTATGATGTTCAGTAGGTGAAGGAAGTGGGGTTCTTCTGATCTAGTAATTTAAAAACCCAGGTTATTGGAGGCTCTGCAACCTTCAACTAGCATTGCCTTCCACCTGGCAGAGAGAGGGATGGTGGAGGATTTTGCATAAGGTTTTTATAGGCCAATTCTAGAATTGGCACACAACACATCCACCTACATTACAATGGCCACAACTCTATAAATTACTACCCTTAAATGTAATTGAGGCTAGGGCAGCTGGGTGGCTCAGTTAACTCTTGATTTTGGCTCAGATCATGATCTCAAGGTTGTGAGACTGAGTCCCATGTAGGGCTCTGTGCTGGGCGTGGAGCCTGCTTAAGATTCTCTCTCTCCCTCTTCCTCTACCCTCCCCCCTCCCTCTCGAAAGAAAAATGTAATTGAGGCTGAAGAATGTAACTGTGTATCTAGGAGGGTAGGGAAATGAGTTTGGTAAATAGATATCCCATCTCTGCCTACCTAATATGTGGCAGGCCTATGCTAAGTAGTCATTTCATTTACATTATGTTTAATTTCCACAAAACTGCAGAATTGGTTTTGTTATACACATTTAATAGTGGAGAAAATTATAGCTCAAACTGGTAATATAATTGATTTAGAATAATTTAGCTTGCTAATGTCAGAGCTGGGGTTTGTACCAAGGTTTGATATAAATTACTAGGTGTAAGTTACCTGCACTCAGATTTAAAAAAAGAAAAAGTCTAAGCCTATTATCACCTTCAAACACCTTCAAGATGAAATCCTGATAACTTTATTTGATAGCCCATTCCAGTGTATATTCATGTGAAGATTAAAATGTTGCTCTTTATGTCTTATATAAACATGTTTGGAATTACTTATTTTAGGATATTTGGGAAAACTCAGAAGAAAATATAAATATCTCATAATACTACTACTGAACAATAACTACTGTTAGCCTACAGTAGTATTTCTGGATATTTAAATAACTTTTGTTCTACAAAATTAAATTCTACTATACATATTTCATTTAAACACACTTATTTTTGTAAGCTAAAGAGCCTACCATAAAGAAGTCTCCACTTCATCACTCTCCAAAATATTACTTTTTACTGATAATGACTACAAAATATTTTGCACCCCAATGTTTATAGTAGCAATGTCCACAATAGCCAAAATATGAAAAGAACCCAGATGTCCATTGCCTGATAAATTGATAAAGACGATGTGGTGTGTATATATGCAATGGAATATTACTCAGCCACCAAAAAGAATGAAATCTTGTCGTTTGCAATGGCATGGATGGAACTAGAGTGTATTATGCTAAGTGAAATAAGTCAGTCAGAGAAAGACAAATAGCGTAGGATTTCACTAATATGTGGAATTTAAGAAATTAAGAAACAAAACAGATGAACATAGGGGAAAGGAAGGAAAAATAAAATAAGATAAAAACAGAGAGGGAGGCAAACCATAGAGACTCTTAACTATAGGGAACAAACTGAAGGTTGCTAGAGGGGAGGTGGATGGGGGATGGGGTAAAAATGATAGGCATTACGGAGGGCACTTGTTAAAATGAGCACTGGGTGTTATATGCAAGTAATGAATCACTAAATTCTACCCCTGCAACAATACTACACTATATATTAACTAAATAGAATGTAAATAAAATCTTGAATGAAAAAAAACACATTTTGTTCTTAGCCTGTACCATACTCAATAACTTCTGAATATTTCCATTGTATCCAACATTTTGAAATATTTTTAAGTTCTTATTTTAATTCCAGTTAGTTAACATATAGTGTTATATTAGTTTCAGGTGCACAATATAGTAATTCAACACTTCCTTACATCACCCTGTGCTCATCATGATAAATGCACTCCTTAATTCCCATCACCTATTTAACCTAACCCCCTAACCCCCTCCCCTGTAGTAACCATCAGTTTGTTCTCTATAATTAAGAGTTTGTTTCTTGATTTGTTTCTCAGTTTCTTATTTCTTTTTTCCCTTTGCTTGTTTGTCTTGTTCCTTAAATTCCACATGAGTGAAATCGTATCGTATTTGTCTTTCTCTGACTGACTTACTTTGCTTAGTATTATATTCTCTAACTCCATCCTTATCATTGCAAATGGCAAGATTTCATTCTTTTTTATGTTTGAATGATAGTCCATTAGATATATAAACCACATCTTCTTTATCCATTCATCAATTGATGGATACTCGGGCTGCTTTCATATCTTGGCTGTTGTAAATAATGCTGCTACAAACATAGGGGTGCATGTATTCCTGTGAATTACTCTTCTTGTATTCTTTGGGTAAATGCCCAGTAATGTGATTGATGGACCATAAGGTAGTTCCATTTTTAACTTTTTGAAGAACATCCATACTGTTCTGCACAATGAAAGAAACCATCAACAGAATTAAAAGGCAGTCTATGGAATGGAAGATATTTGCAAATAACATATCCGATAAAGGGTTAGTGTACAAAACATATAAAGAGCTAATAAAACTCAACACCTAAAAAACGAATAATCCAATTTAAAAATGTACAGAAGACATGAACAGACATTTGTCCAAAGAAGACATCCAGATGGCCAACAGACACATGAAAAGATTCTCATCATCACTTATCATCAGGGAAATGCAAATCAAAACTACAATGCAATATTACTTCACACCTGTCAGAATGGCTAAAATCAACAACACAAGAAACAACAGGTGTTGGTGAAAACGTGGAGAAAAAGGAACACTCCCGCACTGTGGGGAATGCAAACGGGTGAAGCCATTGTGGAAAACAGTATGGAGATTCCTCAAAAAGTTGAAATTTTTTAAAAGATGCTGGTATGAACACACTAAATACCTCCATATATATTTTGCCATATTTTGAAGATGGGAATAATATCCGGTCCATTTTTGGTCTTTATTCCTTCTCCAAGATCAGCACATTATTTGTGTATGTATATCAGTTACAGTGAGACTTGAGATAATATTGATAAAAGATTTTGGGCACCTCAGAGGAAGTTAATCTATTAATCAAGAGTTTATTGGGGCACCTGGGTGGCTCAGTTGGTTAAACATCTACCTTCTGCTTGGTTGTGATCCTAGGGTCCTGAGATCGAGCCCCACATGGGGCTCCCCACTCAGCAGGGAGTCTGCTTGTCCCTCTTCCTCTTCCCCTCATCCCTGCTCATGATCTCTCTCTCTCTCAAATAAATAAATAAAATCTTTAAAAAAAGTTATTTTACTATAATAGGCATAGAAAGCTGGATTGATTGTGAGAATTTCTATGGAAAATACAGAATGAAAGATGTTCTCTCTCTCTTTTTCTCTTTTACCAATTTAATGTCATGTAGGTTTAAATATTTTATTAATTATTTTTGCAAGAGAGAGAGAGATCAAGAGAGCATGACCAGGGGGGAGGGTCAGAGGGAGAAGCAGACTCCCCACTAAGCAGGGAGCCCAATGCAGGACTTGATCCCAGGACCCTGGGATCAGGACCTGAGCTGAAGGTAGATGCTTAACCAACTGAGCCACCCAAGCCCCCGTCATGTAGGTTTATAAAGTAGGTCAGTATCACCTACTTGCCACAAATAGAAGAAGCTAATTGACAGGCGGAGCAAGATGGCGGAGGAGTAGGAGACCTGGATTTCGTCTCCTCTCAGGAATTCAGCTGGATAGGGATCAAACCATTCTGAACACCTACAAACTCAACAGGAGATCAAAGAAAAGAAGAGCAACAACTCTCTGAACAGAAAAGCGACCACTTTCTGGAAGGTAGGACGTGCGGAGAAGTGAATCCGAGGCGATATTCGGGAGGATAGACGGCGGGGGAGGGGCCTCCGACGGCCGCTTCTGGCAAGTGATAGAGCCACGGAGCACAAAGTCGGAACTTTTAGAAGTCTGCTCCGCTGAGGGACGGCACTCTGGTGGCGAAGTGGGGGGTGGAACCCTCGCGGGACAGTGTGGTCTCAGGACCCTCGGGGTCACAGAAAGACCGGGGGTGCCTGAGTGCGGCAGAGCTCCCAGGTATCGGAGCAGGGAAGCCGGCTGCAGAGACGGAGCCCAGGCGCGGGCTCTCAGCTCGGGGTTGCTATAAACCGTGATCCGCGGCACAGTCGGGCCACTGCTCCTCCAGCAGGGACCCAACAAGCGGCAGATCCGGGGAGACTCACTTTCTTCCCCCGGGAGGAGAGGTGCGGGAGCGCACCGCGGGGATCTGCTGGGCTTGGAGACTCCACCCGGGGTCGGGTGCCAGATAGAAAGGCGCGGTCACAGGCCGGGTGAGCGCGGAGTGTGGCCGGAGACCGGGGAGACGGGAGTGACTGACGGCTTTTCTCTGGGGGCTCGCTGAGGAGCGGGACCCCGAGTTCTCGGCTCCGCCGGGGCGGAGACTGGGAGGCCACCATTTTCACTCTCCGCCTCCAAAGCTGTACGGAAAGCTTGCAGGGAACAAAAGCTCCGGAGAGCAAACCCGAGCAGATTACTTAGCCCGGACCGGCAAGGGCGGGGCAATTTTGCCTCCGGCAAAGACATTTGGGAACCACGGCAACAGGCCCCTCCCCCAGAAGATCAGCGAGAACAGCCAGCCAAGACCAAGTTTACCGATCAATGAGAACGGCAAAACTCCAGCGCTAGGGGAACACTGCACATAGAATTCATGGCTTTTTTACCATGATTCTTTAGTCTTTCAAAGTTAATTATTTTTTTTAACTGTCTTTTTTTTTTCCTTTTTTCTTTTTTTTTTGAATTTTTCTTTTTCCCTTTTTCAACCAACATCTTATCAATCCCTTTTTTTAAAAAAAAACATTTTTATTTTTCATTTTTAAAGTCATATTCTATCCCTTCATAGTAGTTACCCGTATTTTTGGCATATATATATAAGTTGTTCTCTCTTTAAAATCTTGAGATAGTTTCTTCTAACAGATCAAAATATACTCTAAATCTGTAGTGTATGGTTTTTTTCTACTCCCCTGCCTGATCACATTCTCTCCCTTTTTTCTTTCTTTTTTTTTTTTTTTAATCCTCTTCTTTCTTTTTTCAAACAACTTATCAAATCCTTTTTAAAAATTTTTTATAATTTCCATCTTTACAGTCATATTCCATCCCTTCATCATATCAACCCTTATTTTTGTACATATATAAGTTTTTCTTTCTTTAAAATTTTGAGAGGGACTTTCTTTTAACAGACCAAAATACACCCAAAATCTAGTGTGTGGCACTGATCTATAATCCAGCCTGATCATATTTGATCACATTCTGTTTTTGTTTTGTTTTGTTTTGTTCTGCTTTTGTTTGTTTTTATCTTTATCTTTTTCTTTTTTCTTTTTTTCTTTCCTTTTCTTTTTTCTCTCTTTCCCTTTCTTTTCCCACTGCTTCAGGTCTTTTCTGATTTGTTTAGAGTATATTTTCTGGGGACGTTGTTACCCTTCTAGCATTTTGTTCTCTCATTAATCTATTCTCCTCTGCACAAAATGACAAGACGGAAAAAATCACCTCAACAAAAAGAACAAGAGGTAGTACCGACTGCCAGGGACCTACTCAATACGGACATTAGTACAATGTCAGATCTAGAGTTCAGAATCATCACTTTAAAGATACTAGCTGGGCTTGAAAAAAACATGGAAGTTATTAGAGAAACCCTTTCTGGAGAAGTAAAAGAACTAAAATCGAACCAAGTAGAAATCAAAAAGGCTATTAATGAGGTGCAATCAAATATGGGGGCACTAACTGCTAGGATAAATGAGGCAGAAGAAAGAATCAGTGAGATAGAAGACCAAATGATGGAAAATAAAGAAGCTGAGAAAAAGAGAGATAAACAACTACTGGATCACGAGGGCAGAATTCGAGAGATAAACGATACCATAAGACGAAACAACATTAGAATAATTGGGATCCCAGAAGAAGAAGAAAGAGAGAGAGGTGCAGAAGGTATAATGGAGCAAATTATAGCAGAGAACTTCCCTAATTTGGGGAAGGAAACAGGCATCAAAATCCAGGAAGCACAGAGAACCCCTCTCAAAATCAATAAAAATAGGTCAACACCCCGACATCTAATAGTAAAACTTACAAGTCTCAGAGACAAAGAGAAAATCCTGAAAGCAGCTCGGGAGAAGAGATATGTAACCTACAATGGTAGAAACATTAGATTGGCAACAGACTTATCCACAGAGACCTGGCAGGCCAGAAAGGACTGGCAGGACATATTCAGAGCACTAAATGAGAAAAATATGCAGCCAAGAATACTATATCCAGCTAGGCTGTCATTGAAAATTGAAGGAGAGATAAAAAGCTTCCAGGACAAACAAAAACTAAAGGAATTTGCAAACACGAAACCAGCCCTACAACAAATATTGAAAGGGGTCCTCTAAGCAAAGAGAGAGCCTAAAAGCAACATAGACCAGAAAGGAACACAAACAATATACAGTAACAGTCACTTTACAGGCAATACAATGGCACTGAACTCCTATCTTTCAATAGTTACCCTGAATGTAAATGGGCTAAATGCCCCAATCAAAAGACACAGGCTATCAGATTGGATTAAAAAACAAGACCCATCAATATGCTGTCTGCAAGAGACTCATTTTAGACCCAAGGACACCCCCAGATTGAAAGTGAGGGGGTGGAAAACCATTTACCATGCTAATGGACACCAAAAGAAAGCTGGGGTGGCAATCCTTATATCAGACAAATTAGATTTTAAACCAAAGACTGTAATAAGAGATGAGGAAGGACACTATATCATACTTAAAGGGTCTATCCAACAAGAAGATCTAACAATTGTAAATATCTATGCCCCTAACATGGGAGCAGCCAATTATATAAGGCAATTAATAACAAAAGCAAAGAAACACATCGACAACAATACAATAATAGTGGGGGACTTTAACACCCCCCTCACTGAAATGGACAGATCGTCTAAGCAAAAGATCAACAAGGAAATAAAGACTTTAAATGACACACTGGACCAAATGGACTTCACAGACATATTCAGAACATTCCATCCCAAAGCAACGGAATACACATTCTTCTCTAGTGCCCATGGAACATTCTCCAGAATAGATCACATCCTAGGTCATAAATCAGGTCTCAACCGGTACCAGAAGATTGGGATCATCCCCTGCCTATTTTCAGACCACAATGCTTTGAAATTAGAACTCAATCACAAGAGGAAAGTCAGAAAGAACTCAAATACATGGAGGCTAAAGAGCATCCTACTGAAGAATGAATGGGTCAACCAGGAAATTAAAGAAGAATTAAAAAAATTCATGGAAACCAATGAAAATGAAAACACAACTATTCAAAATCTTTGGGATACAGCAAAGGCAGTCCTAAGAGGAAAGTATATAGCAATACAAGCCTTTCTCAAGAAACAAGAAAGGTCTCAAGTACACAACCTAACCCTACACCTAAAGGAGCTGGAGAAAGAACAGCAAATAAAGCCTAAACCCAGCAGGAGAAGAGAAATAATAAAGATCAGAGCAGAAATCAATGAAATAGAAACCAAAAGAACAGTAGAACAGATCAACGAAACTAGGAGCTGGTTCTTTGAAAGAATTAACAAGATTGATAAGCCCCTGGCCAGACTTATCAAAAAGAAAAGAGAAATGACCCAAATCAACAAAATCATGAATGAAAGAGGAGAGATCACAACCAACACCAAAGAAATACAAACAATTATAAGAACATATTATGAGCAACTCTATGCCAACAAATTAGATAACCTGGAAGTAATGGATGCATTCCTAGAGATGTATCAACTACCAAAACTGAAACAGGAAGAAATAGAACACCTGAACAGACCTATAACCACTAAGGAAATAGAAGCAGTCATCAAAAATCTCCCAAAACACAAAAGCCCAGGGCCAGATGGCTTCCCAGGGGAATTCTACCAAACATTTCAAGAAGAATTAATACCTATCCTTCTGAAACTGTTCCAAAAAATAGAAATGGAAGGAAAACTTCCAAACTCGTTTTATGAGGCCACCATTACCTTGATCCCCAAACCAGACAAAGACCCCATCAAAAAGGAGAATTACAGACCAATATCCCTGATGAACATGGATGCAAAAATTCTCACCAAAATACTAGCCAATAGGATCCAACAGCACATTAAAAGGATTATTCACCACGACCAAGTGGGATTTATCCCTGGGCTGCAAGGTTGGTTCAACATCTGCAAATCAATCAATGTGATACAATACATTAATAAAAGAAAGAACAAGAACCATATGATCCTCTCAATAGATGCAGAAAAAGCATTTGACAAAGTGCAGCATCCTTTCTTGATCAAAACTCTTCAAAGTATAGGGACAGAGGGTACATACCTCAATATCATAAAAGCCATCTATGAAAAACCCACAGCAAATATCATTCGCAATGGGGAAAAACTGAAAGCTTTTCCCCTAAGGTCAGGAACACGGCAGGGATGTCCACTATCACCACTGCTATTCTACGTAGTACTAGAAGTCATAGCCACAGCAATCAGACAACAAAAAGAAATCAAAGGCATCCAAATCTGCAAAGAAGAAGTCAAACTCTCACTTTTTGCAGATGATATGATACTTTATGTGGAAAACCCAAAAGACTCCACCCCAAAACTGCTAGAACTCATACAGGAATTCAGTCAAGTGGCAGGATATAAAATCAATGCACAGAAATCAGTGGCATTCCTATACACCAACAACAAGACAGAAGAAAGAGAAATTAAGGAGTCGATCCCATTTACATTTTCACCCAAAACCGTAAGATACCTAGGGATAAATCTAACCCAAGGGGCAAAGAATCTGTACTCAGAAAACTATAAAATACTCATGAGAGAAATTGAGGAAGACACAAAGAAATGGAAAAACGTTCCATGCTCATGGATTGGAAGAACAAATATTGTGAAGATGTCAATGCTACCTAGAGCAATCTACACATTCAATGCAATCCCCATCAAAATACCATCCACTTTCTTCAAAGAAATGGAACAAATAATCCTAAAATTTGTATGGAACCAGAAAAGACCCCGCATAGCCAGAGGAATGTTGAAAAAGAAAAGCAAAGCTGGCGGCATCACAATTCCAGACTTCCAGCTCTACTACAAAGCTGTCATCATCAAGACAGTATGGTACTGGCACAAAAACAGACACATCGATCAATGGAACAGAATAGAGAGCCCAGAAATGGACTCTCAACTCTATGGTCAACTAATCTTTGACAAAGCAGGAAAGAATGTCCAATGGAAAAAAGACAGTCTCTTCAACAAATGGTGTTGGGAAAATTGGACAGCCACATGCAGAAGAATGAAACTGGACCATTTCCTTACACCACACACAAAAATAGACTCCAAATGGTTGAAAGACCTCAATGTGAGACAGGAGTCCATCAAAATCCTAAAGGAGAACACAGGCAGCAACCTCTTCGACCTCAGCCGCAGCAACTTCTTCCTAGAAACATCGCCAAAGGCAAGGGAAGCAAGGGCAAAAATGAACTATTGGGACTTCATCAAGATCAAAAGCTTTTGCAAAGCAAAGGAAACAGTCAACAAAACCAAAAGACAACTGACAGAATGGGAGAAGATATTTGCAAATGACATATCAGATAAAGGGCTAGTATCCAAAATCTATAAAGAACTCATCAAACTCAACACCAAAAGAACAAAGAATCCAATCAAGAAATGGGCAGAAGACATGAACAGACATTTTTCCAAAGAAGACATCCAAATGGCCAACAGACACATGAAAAAGTGTTCAATATCGCTCGGCATCAGGGAAATCCAAATCAAAACCTCAATGAGATACCACCTCACACCAGTCAGAATGGCTAAAATTAACAAGTCAGGAAATGACAGATGTTGGCGGGGATGCGGAGAAAGGGGAACCCTCCTCCACTGTTGGTGGGAATGCAAGCTGGTGCAGCCACTCTGGAAAACAGTATGGAGGTTCCTCAAAAAGTTGAAAATAGAGCTACGATATGATCCAGCAATTGCACTACTGGGTATTTACCCCAAAGATACAAAAGTAGGGACCCGAAAGGCTACGTGCACCCCGATGTTTATAGCAGCAATGTCCACAATAGCCAAACTGTGGAAAGAGCCAAGATGTCCATCAACAGATGAATGGATAAAGAAGATGTGGTATATATATACAATGGAATATTATGCAGCCATCAAAAGGAATAAGATCTTGCCATTTGCAACGACGTGGATGGAACTGGAGGGTATTATGCTGAGCGAAATAAGTCAAACAGAGAAAGACATGTATCATATGACCTCACTGATATGAGGAATTCTTAATCTCAGGAAACAAACTGAGGGTTGCTGGAGTGGGGGGTGGGGTGGGAGGGATGGGGTGACTGGGTGATGGACACTGGGGAGGGTATGTGTTCTGGTAAGCGCTGTGAACTGTGCAAGAATGTTGAATCTCAGATCTGTACCTCTGAAACAAATAATGCAATATATGTTAAGAAAGAAAAAAAGAAGAAGAAGAATGTAGCAGGAGGGGAAGAATGAAGGGGGGGAAATCGGAGGGGGAGAAGAACCATGAGAGACGATGGACTCTGAAAAACAAACTGAGGGTTCTAGAGGGGAGGGGGTTGGGAGGATGGGTTAGCCTGGTGATGGGTATTGAGGAGGGCACGTTCTGCATGGAGCACTGGGTGTTATGCACAAACAATGAATCATGGAACACTATATCTAAAACTAATGATGTAATGTATGGGGATTAACATAACAATAAAAAAATTTAAAAAAAAAAAAAAGAAGAAGCTAATTGACTTTGCTGCCACCTGTGAGCACAAGTAAGCAGCAGGTCTCATACTGCTTACTGATTGTCTTGACAGAGTACATGTTTTTTTTAGCAATAGCAAACTCAAGAAAAATTATCTTAGTTTCACATTGCTTTATTACTCCTAATGGCTTATTTCAACAAACAGTTCAGTCCTGTGGAACAGACTGATGACTAATGTTTTCTGTTGACACAGACTCTGGCAGAATGCTGTTCTCAACATCAAGGCAAATAGTTGCCAAGCTGTCCACAGAATGCATGACACCACAGAATGCTTGTCACCATGGGGTTTACACCATTAGTTTAGACACAGTCCATACTCCCAACACACTTAAAGTGTTACCAAACCTAGATGATATATAAATGTGGAGATGAAATAGAACACACATGCACACATGCACACCACACACAAACAAACACAGAGACCACTCCATATAGAAATAACATTCTTACCAACGTAATCTCTGAGATAAAAAGGTAATATTTTCTAATCCAGTAAAGTACAAGTGCCAGGGTACTGTCAAACACTGTTGGCAGGGAAGGAGTATAAATTGGTACAAACTCTTTGGAAGGCAATTGGGAAGCATTTATTAAAATTTAAATATACTATGCAATGAACTAGCAGTTTCACCTACAAGATTCTATTTTTAGAAAAATCAGTAATAAAATAGATAAGTAAAAATATCTCTGTACAAGAATAGCTATTGATAGCTATTTTTTGTAATAACAAACAAAAACACACAAAAAAACCTGGAAAAAATTTAAATTTCCATTAATGAGAGTGATACAGCTATTTAATGGAATATTGCATAACCATTATAAAAGAATGGTGTAGAACATGTGTTAGTCTAGACATTTGTGCATATTTTATTGTTAATGAGAACAAAAAATTATAATATGATCCCATTTTTGTAAGTAAACATATATTCTTGCATATCTATAGCTAAACATACCTATATGATATTCATGTCAATATGAATATATTTTCTGTCTATAAAACCACAGGGAAAAAATAGGATGGGCAAAAACCAAACTGTTAACAGTGCTTTCCTCTGGAGAGTGGGGATAGAAGCCTTTAGCTGTGGGCATCAGGGTTTTACACATATACATACACAAAGATGTATATATACATTCACACACACATAATATATATACATGTATATTGTATTTTAGAGATTTATGAGTGATTTTAACTTACTTTTCATATTTTTCACTATTATTAAATTTCATTCATTCATTCATTCATTCATTCCAGGGGTGTTAGAGACCCAATCTTGAGTCAAGATTTGATTAAAATTTAAGACCATATGAAGACTGTGGTTGTTAGATTTTTATGGGTAATTGGACCAGATTTTTTGAAGATTTATTTCTTTATTTTAGAGAGAGTGAGAGCATGACTGGGGGGAGGGGCAGACGGAGAGGGAAAGAATCCTCAAGCAAACTCCTCACTGAGCAGGGAGCCCAATGTAGGGCTTGACCCCAGGACCCTGAGATCACGATCTGACCCCAGATCAAGAGTCAGATGCTCAACCGACTGAGCCACACAGGTGCCCCTGGACCAGATTTTTTAAAGCCAAGTTTAGGGTTTATTACTATAGGTGTTGAGACAGAATGATATGAATATGTGAAAACAATAGAACTTCTGTAAATTTAATTTTAATGAATCATTACGACCTCCTAACCTATCATATCATTTACCAAGACTGTAAAAATGTAGTCTATTAGATTGGTTAGCATTTCATTTTATTATTTTTACCTTTGTGCCCTTTGACATGGGTGTTGATGAGCAATGCAATGTCTGGACACATTGAAAGAGAAGAATTTACAAGTCTCAATGAGCCACAAGTCAGAGAATTGGATAAGAGTAATCAGTCATCCTGGATAAATAAGAACTGATCATCCTTTGCAAATAGTAGGGAAAAAAATCTGGTAGTTGTGCTCTAAAACTAAAAGGGATTAGATATGAGCTCTGTAAAATACTGAGTATTGGAGATAACCTTTTTTGATCACTAACTGGAATTCACTTTTGGGTGATAATGACTAGACAACTACAGAATCAAATATTTTGATCCAGTATTTCATTATTGTTAATTAAACTCATCATCACAGCAGGAAACTTCAAAAACTTTCTGAGACAAAATGATTGTGTCCTGAGTGGCCTGTCCTACATACTACAGAAGTTTGATAAAATTGTCCTGCTTCCCTGACACATTGTGAAGATATGTTGCTTAGCTTTTACTGCTTAGTATAGACAAATTTTGAGTAATAGAGACTTGACTTACAAATAAATTACAAGAACATATTTGGTCATATGTTGGAAAAACTCAATATGGTTCTGCCAGTTCTCATAAGAGCAGTATTTGAGAATGAATTTTCTGGAGATGCCATCTCTTATTTAGATTTACAAAGTGATTAGATATTGAGCTACTATTAATATTACCAACAGCTAAACTTGATTGTAGGCATTTTATGCACTGAAAACTGTTTTAGACATTTTATCTTAACTTATTTAATTATCATAGCTCTATGAAAATTACGATTGTTATTCCCAATTCATAGATGTAGAAATGGAGCTTAGAGATGTTAGATAGTGCACTGAAAACACATGGTAAATTAGCAGTTAAGTAATATTTCAAACACAAGTCTGTCAAATTCCAAATTCCATCCTTTTAATTAATGACTACATCATATTGCCTGAATAGTAGGTACATTATTTGATATACATTATAGATGTAATAGCCTTTGCCAAGTTAATCAAGGAATATAGGAATAACTTATAGTATTGTTTTTATATATTTTGATTAGTCTTTTGGGATCATAAACTTTTAATAAAATAGGGATTGCCTGCCTTATATTTATATAATTTTCATTTCTATTATAAAGAAATATCTTAGGAGGATTTACATAGTGTTTTAGCTTTAATTAATTTACCTTTCAGTCAACTACATTTAAAAAAGAATCTTTTTAAATCTTTTTTACCTTGCTTTGTGTCTAGGGAGTCTGACCTGAATAGGAGGACATTAAAGGACAGCCTTGTCTTTTGGTTTCATTTTGGGCTAGGACAAAGAAGAGGATAAGGAGATCAATTGCATAAAGATTGGAGTTGCTAAGTAAGATTGGAGTAGTTCTCCATATTCCTTTCCTTTGGGGGTCACCAGGGACTAGTCATATCTGTAAAGCTACAGATACATAGCTACTTCATCTCAAGGTGCTGTCATCATTCATCTCCCCTGGCCTATTTGGACCTCTCCTTACTCTTTACTTAGCCCTGGAGTTTTGCCTTATCCTTCTGTGGTATTCTTACATACTGCTCATATCTTTGCAAATATTCCCTTTTTCAAACTCTTCAAATTATCCAAATTGTGTAAGCTGACTTGTTTTATACAAAGGCAATGATTGAGGTACATGTATATCCCTATGTAAAGCATGTGCTTGATTAAAGAACATGATCTTCTCAGAGAAAAATGAATTGCTTTTAGATTGAAAGTATAGCAGTAACAGAGATATTTCTTGATGGTATCTCCAAGCAAATTTTCAAGGGCCAAATTCTCACATTACCTGGAGCTTCTCCTCTTCCCATTGTATCATTTTGATTCCCTGAAATAACCCTAAGCTTCCAGCATAATGAGAAAAGCATATTGTTTCTTTGGAGGTAGTGTGAGCAAAACACTTCAGTGAAAGATTGGGCCTGCACAATTTTCATGATAATCAGTTTTTTTTTTTCTTACCAAAATTGTATCATTCATCTATGTTCTAATTAGATAGGTGAAGCTAATCTCCTTGGTTGTCATGAACTGTCTATAATGTTACACACTGGTACAAGCTCTGATTCAGCTTTTTCTTCAAAGCAATTTTTTAATTGATTCCTGTGGTTTTATACATGTTTATGGGATGTAAATGGTAGCAAAATAATACTGATTTTACATATAAAGTCTATCAGAATCTTATCTCTAAAAATTGGTAAGAGTAATTCCTACCAATTCATAAGGTGTTTGTGAAGCTTAATATATATCATAATACAAATGTGCTACATAAATTTTATAGTATTATGCAGGTGTTTGTAATGATGCTACTGCAGCTACCACTGATGATGTTAAAGGAAACTTCCCCACTATGCTTCAGTTTTAGATTTTAAGTTCTGTATGGGTAGATAACAACTAGCAACAATAGGATCTGTACTCTATTGTCATTTTATTTATTTTATTTATTTATTTATTTATTTTTATTGACATAATGTATTATTTGTTTCAGGGTTACAGGTCTGTGATTCATCAGTCTTACACAACTCACACCACTCACCATAGCACATACCCTCCCCAATGTCCATCCCCCAGCCACCCCATCCCTCCCACCCCCCTCCCCTCCAGCAACCCTGTTTGTTTCTTATAGTTAAGAGTCTCTTATGGTTTGTCTCCCTCTCTGGTTTCGTCTTCTTTCATTTTTCCCTCCCTTCCCCCATGATCCTCTGTCTTGTTTCTCAAATTCCTCATATCAGTGAGATCATATGATAATTGTCTTTCTCTGATTGACATATTTCGCTTAGCATGATACCATCTAGTTCCATCCACATCATTGCAAATGACAAGATTTCGGGGTTTTTTGATGGCTGCACAATATTCCATTGTATATACATACCACCTCTTCTTTATCCATTCATTTGTTGATGGACATCTGGGCTCTTTCCATAGTTTGGCTATTGTGGACACTGTGGCTATAAACATTGGGGTGCATGTACCCCTTCAGTTCACTACATTTCTACCGTTGGGGTAAATACCCTGTAGTGCAATTGCTGGGTCGTAGGGTAGCTCTATTTTCAACTTTTTGAGAAACCTCCAAACTGTTTTCCAGATGGGCTACACCAGCTTCCATTCCCACCAACAGTGTAGGAGCGTTCCCCTTTCTCCACATCCTCCCCAACATCTGTCGTTTCCTGATTTGTTAAATTTAGCCATTCTGACAGTTGTGAGGTGGTATCTCATTGAGGCTTTGATTTGGATTTCCCTGATGCCGAGCAATGCTGAGCACTTTTTCATGGATCTGTTGGCTATTTGGATGTGTTCTTTGCAGAAATATCTGTTCATGTTTTCTGCCTATTTCTTGATTGGATTATTTGTTCTTTGGGTGTTGAGTTTGGTAAGTTCTTTATAGATTTTGGATACTGGCCCTTTATCAGATATGTCATTCGCAAATATCTTCTCCCATTCTGTCAGTTGTCTTTTGGTTTTGTTGACTGTTTCCTTTGCTGTGCAAAAGATTTTTCTCTTGATGAAGTCCCAATAGTTCATTTTTGCCCTTGCTTCCTTTGCCTTTGGCGATGTTTCTAGGAAGAAGTTGCTGCGGCTGAGGTTGAAGAGGTTGCTGCCTGTGTTCTCCTCTAGGATTTTGATGGACTCCTGTCTCACATTTAGGTCTTTCAACCATTTGGAGTCTATTTTTGTGTGTGGTGTAAGGAAATGGTCCAGTTTCATTCTTCTGCATGTGGCTGTCCAATTTTCTCAACACTATTTGTTGAAGAAGCTGTTTTTTTTTTCCATTGGACGTTCTTTCCTGCTTTATCGAAGATTAGTTGACCATAGAGCTGAGGGTCCATTTCTGGGCTCTCTATTCTGTTCCATTGATCTATGTGTCTGTTTTTGTGCCAGTAACATACTGTCTTTATGATTACAGCTTTGTAATAGAGATTGCAGTCTGGAATTGTGATGCCACCAGCTTTGCTTTCCTTTTCCAACATTCCCCTGGCTACTCGGGGCCTTTTCTGTTTCCATACAAATTTTAGGATTATTTGTTCCATTTCTTTGAAATAAGTTGATGGTATTTGGATAGGGATTGCATAAACTGTGTAGATTGCTCTAGGTAACATAGACATTTTCACAATATTTGTTCTTCCAATCCATGAGCATGGAACGTTTTCCATTTCTTTGTGTCTTCCTCAATTTCTTTCATGAGTATTCTATAGTTTTCTGAGTACAGATTCTTTGCCTCTTTGGTTAGATTTATCCCTAGGTATCTTATGGTTTTGGGTACAATTTTAAATGGGATTGACTCTTTAATTTCTCTTTCTTCTGTCTCATTATTAGTGTATAGAAATGCCACTGATTTCTGTGCATTGTTTTATATCCTGCCACTTTACTGAATTCCTGTATGAGTTCTAGCAGTTTTAAGGTGGAGTCTTTTGGGTTTTCCACATAAAGTATCATATCATCTGCAAAGAGTGAGAGTTTGACTTCTTCTTTGCTGATTCAGATGCCTTTTATTTCTTTTTGTTCTCTGATTGCTGAGGCTAGGACTTCTAGTACTTTGTTGAATAGCCGTGGTGATAGTGGACATCCCTGCCGTGTTCCTGACCTTAGGGGAAAAGCTCTCACTTTTTCCCCATTGAGAATGATACTTGTGGTGCCTTTTTCATAGATGGCTTTTATGATATTGAGGTATACACCCTCTATCCCTACACTGTGAAGAATTTAAATCAAGAAAGTATGCTGTACTCTGTCAAATGCTTTTTCTGTATCAATTGAGAGGATCATATGGTTCTTGTACTTTCCTTTATTAATGTATTGTAACACATTGATTTGTGGATGTTGAACAAAACTTGCAGCCCAGGAATTAATCCCACTTGGTCTTGGTGAATAATCATTTTAATATACTGTTGGATCCTATTGGCTGGGATCTTGTTGAATATTTTGGCATTCATGTTCACCAGGGATTTTGGTCTGTAATTCTACTTGATGGGGTCTTTGTCTGGTTTTGGGATCAAGGTAATGCTGGCCTCATAAAATGAGTTTGGAAGTTTTCCTTCCATTTCTATTCTATGAAAAAGCTTCAGAAGAATAGGTATTAATTCTTCTTTAAATGTTTGGTAGAATTCCCCTGGGAAGGCATCTCGCCCTGGGCTCTTGTTTGTTGGGAGATTTTTGATTACTGTTTCAATTTCCTTAGTGGTTATTGGGTCTGTTCAGGTTTTCTATTTCTTCCTGGTTCAGTTTTGGTAGTTGATACATCTCCAGGAATGCATCCATTTCTTCCAGATTATCTAATTTGCGGGCCTATAGTTGCTCATAATATGTTCTTATAATTGTTTGTATTTCTTTGGTGTTGGTTGTGATCTCTCCTCTTTCATTCATGATTTTGTTGATTTGGGTCATTTCTCTTTTCTTTTTGATAAGTCTGGCCAAGGGTTTATCAATCTTGTTAATTCATTCAAAGAACCAGCTCCTAGTTTTGTTGATCCGTTCTACTGGTCTTTTGGTTTCTATTTCATTGATTTTTGCTCTGATCTTTATTATTTCTCTTCTCCTGCTGGGTTTACGCTTTATTTGTTGTTCTTTCTCCAGCTGCTTTAGGTGTAGGGTTATGTTGTGTATTTGAGATCTTTCTTGTTTCTTGAGAAAGGCTTTATTGCTATATACTTTCCTCTTAGGACCACCTTTGCTGCATCCTAAAGATTTGAACAGTTTCATTTACATTTGTTTCCATGAATTTTTTTAATTCTTTTTTAATTTCCTGGTTGACCCATTCATTCTTTAGTAGGATGCTCTTTAGCCTCCATGTTCTTTCCAACTTTCCTCTTGTGATTGAGTTCAAGTTTCAAAGTATTGTGGTCCGAAAATATGCAGGGAATGATCCCAAACTTTTGGTACTGGTTAAGACCTGATTCATGACCCAAGATGTGATCTATTCTGGAGAATGTTCCATGGGCACTAGAGAAGAATGTGTATTCTGTTGCTTTGGGATGGAATGTTCTGAATATATCTGTGAAGTCCATTTTGTCCAGTATGTCATTTAAAGCCTTTATTTCCTTACTGATCTTTTGCTTAGATGATCTGTCCATTTCAGTGAGGGGGGTGTTAAAGTCCCCTACTATTATTGTATTGTTGTCAATGTGTTTGTTTGCTTTTTTTATTAATTGGCTTATATAATTGGCTGCTCCCATGTTAGGGGCATAGATTTTTACAATTGTTAGATCTTCTTGTTGGATAGATCCTTTAAGTATGATGTAGTGTCCTTCCTCATCTCTTAATATAGTCTTTGGTTTAAAATCTAATTTGTCTGATATAAGGATTGCCACCCCAGCTATCTTTTGATGTCCATTAGCATGGTAAATAGTTTTCCACTCCCTCACTTTCAATCTGGAGGTGTCTTTGGGTCTAAAATGAGTCTCTTGCAGACAGCATATCGATGGGTCTTGTTTTTTATTCAATCTGATACCCTGTGTCTTTTGATTGGGGCATTTAGCCCATTTACATTCAAGGTAACTATTGAAAGATATGAATTTAGTGCCATTGTATTGCCTGTAAGGGGACTGTTACTGTATATTGTCTGTGTTCCTTTCTGGACTATGTTACTTTTAGGCTCTCTCTTTGCTTAGAGGACCCCTTTAAATATTTCTTGTAGGGCTGGTTTCGTGTTTGCAAATTCCTTTAGTTTTTGTTTGTCCTGGAAGCTTTTTATCTCTCCTTCTATTTTCAATGACAGCCTAGCTGGATATAGTATTCTTGACTACATATTTTTCTCGCTTAGTGCTCTGAATATATCATGCCATCCTCTCTGGCCTGCCAGGTCTCTGTGGATATGTCTGCTGCCAATCTAATGTTTCTACCATTGTAAGTTACAGACTTCTTGTCCTGAGCTGCTTTCAGGATTTTCTCTTTGTCTCTGAGACTTGTAAGTTTTATTATTAGATGTTGGGTGTTGACCTATTTTTATTGATTTTGAGGGGGATTCTCTGTGCCTCCTGGATTTTGATGTCTGTTTCCTTCCCCCAATTAAGGAAAGTCTCTGCTATAATTTGTTCCAATATACCTTCTGCCCCTCTCTCTCTTTCTTCTTCTTCTGGGATCCCAATTACTCTAATATTGTTTCATCTTATGCTATCACTTATCTTTTGAATTTTGCCCTCATGATCCAGTAGTTGTTTATCTCTTTTTTTCTTAGCTTCTTTATTCTCCATCATTTGGTCTTCCGTATCACTTATTCTCTCTTCTGCCTCATTTATCCTACCTGTTAGAGCCTCCATTTTTGATTTCACCTCATTAATAGCCTTTTTTATTTCGACTTGGTTAGATTTTAGTTCTTTTATTTCTCCAGAAAGGGAATCTCTAG
Source organism: Phoca vitulina (assembly GCF_004348235.1). Taxonomy (NCBI): domain Eukaryota; kingdom Metazoa; phylum Chordata; class Mammalia; order Carnivora; family Phocidae; genus Phoca; species Phoca vitulina. The sequence continues at coordinate 2,480,494 of NW_022589760.1, forward strand.
TATCTCCTATGCTTTTTCAAGCCCAGCTAGTATCTTTATAATTGTCATTCTGAACTCCAGCTCCTACATTTATTAATGTCCGTATTGATTAGTTCCCTGGCAGTCAGTGCTGCCTCTTGTGATTTTTTTTTTTTTTTGAGGTCAGTTTTTCCATCTTGTAATTTTACCCAGAGAAAAATAAATGAATGAGACAACAAAATGCTAAAAGGTAACGACCCCAGAAAAATATACACTAAACAAATCAGAAGGGCCCCCAAACTGGGAATGGGAGAAAAAAAAGAAAAAGAATATGATATGGCTGGTGAATGGAACAGAGCCACACACTAGATTTTGGGTGTATTTTGGTCTGTTAGAAGAAACTGCCACCCAAAATTTTTTAAAAAGTCATATATTTATATATATATATACATGTATACATGTATACACAAAAATATGGGTAATATGAAGAAGGGATAGAATATGACTGTAAAGATGAAAATTAAAAACAATTTTTAAAAAGGAAGCGATAAGAAGTTGGTTGAAAAAAGAAAGAAGAAAACTTAAAAAAAATGAGAGAATGTGATCAGGTGGGAGACTAGAACAATGCCATACACTAGAGATTTAGGGTATATTTTGGTCTGTTAGAAGAAACTGTATCCCAAAATTTTAAAGAGAGAACAACTTATATATATATATACAAAAAATAAGGTTAACTACAATGAAGGGATAAAATATGACTCTAAAAGTAAAAATTAAAAACGATTTTTAAAAAAGGAATTTATAAGATAAGAAAAAGGGAAAAAGAAAAATTCAAAAAAATAGAAAAAGAAAATTTAAAAAATTAACTTTGAAAGACTAAAAAATCATGGGGAAATCAGCCATGAATTCCATATGCTGTATTCCCTGAGTGCTGGAATTCTGCAGTTCTAATTGATTGGTAAACTTGGTCTTGGCTGGCTGTTCTTACTGATCTGGGGGAAGGGCCTGTTGCAGTGATTCTCTAATGTCTTTGCCTAAGGTGGAATTGCACTGCCCTTGCCAGGTGCCAGGCTATGTAATCTGCTCGGGTTTGCTCTTGGTAGCTTTTGTTCCCTGCAAGCTTTCAGTACAGATTTGGAGGATGAGAATGAAAATGGTGGCCTCCCAATCTCCAGCCCTGGAGGACCCAAGAACTCGCAGCCCCACTCCTCAGTGAGGCCCCAGAGAAAAGCAATCAATCACTCCTGTCTCCCCAGTCTCTGGCCACACTCTGTGCTCACCCAGCCTTGACCAAGCATTTCTATCTCTGGCACATGACCCCATTTGCAGTTTCCAAACCCAGTGGATTCCTGCAGTGTGCTCCAACGCTGCTCCTCCTGGGGGAAGAAGGGGAGTCTCCCTGGATCTGCTGCTTGTTGGGTCCCTGCTGGAAGAACAGTGGCCCGCCTGTGCCACAGATCACGGTTTATGGCAACCCTGAGCTGAGAGCCCACTCCTCAGCCCCGTCTTTGCAGCCGGCTTCCCCGCTCTGATACCTGGGAGCTCTGCCACACTCAGGCACCCCCAGTCTTTCTGTGACCCTCAGGCTCCTCAGACCACACTGTCCCAGCCAGGGTTTCACGCTCTGCTTATCCACTGGAGTGAAGTCCTTCAGCAGAGCAGACTTCTAAAAGTTCTGATTTTGTGCTCCGCTGCTCTATCACTTGCCAGTAGCAGTTGATGGAGGCCCCTTCCCTGCAGTCTATCTTCCCGAATATCACCTCAGATTCACTTCTCTGCATGTCCTACCTTCCAGAAAGTGGTCGCTTTTCTGTTCAGAGAGTTGCTGCTATTCTTTTCTTTGATCTCCTGTTGAGTTCATAGGTGTTCAGAATGGTTTGATCCCTATCTAGTTGAATTCCTGGGACCAGACGAAATTTAGGTCTCCTACTCCTCTGCCATCTTGCTCCTCTACCTTTGTTGTCATTTTAAATACTTAATATATTTTTGTATTAAATGTACTTAATAAATTTTGTATTAAATTAAATGCTGAAAAACAGCACTAGACCAAGTTCAATTGTTTTTTACAAGACCACAAGTATTGTAATACTAGATCTAAACTGATTACAAAGAGAGGTAAATTACTGGATATCTTAATTCAAAGAGAGATGATCTATTTATTGGATGTACTTGCTTTTATGTTTTATTTAGTCCCAATTTTTATATTTTTTCCCAAATTTCAATGGAATCTCTTTCCCTAACCATGAGTGGATGAGATTTGGGGTTGGGACAGTTTGTAGAAAAAAAAATCCAAATAAGGTGCCATTTGGAAGTTGGTCTCTAATACCAGGACAAACAAAATGGTGAAAGTCCCTTTCCCTTAGGATTTCATAACCGTGGAGATGGCCATGGTTACTGGAATGACCCAGGAATTACTGTGGCAGGGTTTCTCTTCTTGTTGTCATTTTTGCTTTCTTTTATTCAGTATGTCCTCCATCTCCTTATAGATGCCCATGGAAGCAGGTAGGATTGGCAGTTCAAGAAGACAACAACAAATGTAAACTCTCTGAAGATTGTAGAGCACATGTGTCACTCTGTTTAATGTTATCATTATAATATTCAAGACAAGCCTACGTCTTTACTTTGTAAAAATTAACTATTTTGCTAGTTTTAGATCTCATGTACATAATTAGTTTTATCATTTTAATAGTAGAAATATGAATGTTGAACCTAAGGTACTTTCCACAAGAAATAGCTGAAGTGTTTCAGAGATACTTTGCATCTGCATGTGTGTTTTGTACTAGTCTGGACATGAGATAGGTTATTAAGACTGAAAGTAATTATGGAGCCAAGATTATGTTGTTTGATAAGCAGAGACAGCACTGTTTATTACAGGTAGGTAGAAATTTGAGGGCAATGTGATTTGTTTAAAGAAAATTAAGTAAGAGATTCAATGGACTTTATATTGGTGAAGTGCTATTTTTTTATAACTGAAAAAATTTGTGTAAAATAAAGAAGAGTAATAAGAAAACCACAAGTAGAAGTTTACCTTTCCAAGATCTAGTGATACTGGGAAGGAGGAGAAAAAAAATGTGTGAAAGACAAGAAAATGCACTGGGTGTGCATGTGGCAGAAACATTCTCAAGGATTTCTGCCAGGGAGTCAAGGGAGACAAAGCTACAAAATAGTAAGATTGCATTTCCTTCAAATCTGCATATTCTGCAGCCCTTAAACCATTACCTGCAGCTGAGGAGCTCCAATAAAAGTGATTTAAAAACTCATTCTGGCTGCCTCCAGATGCCAGCCCCCTGAGGTTGCCACCACACATTAAGAGAACTGAACCATCAAGCTCAAATTAAATAATGTGCCTGATTCAGCTTTTCTTCTATAGGCAGCCCCTTCTGTCTGTTCCTGATGAAGTGTTGCTAATGGCTGGAATTGTTTTAATATTTCTTACTAGTTTTTGACATCTATTTCTTTTTTCATTATCCTTGATTTACTTTGGTTTCTGCTTTAAATTTATATATTTATTTTCCTATATGGTTGTCCTGTTGTTCAACACTTAGAAGTCCTACTGAAATAATACTGAAATCTGGATTCATTGGATTCTATTTTAGCATGCCATCTGATGAACATTCTGTTTAAAAAGAAGAAAAAGAAGAAAGAAAGAAGAAGAAAGAAGAAGAAGAAGAAGAAGAAGAAGAAGAAGAAGA